>NW_018020645.1:323499-501600 GCF_002006095.1 Pseudomyrmex gracilis
AGAGAGAGAGAGAGAGAGAGAGAGAGAGAGAGAGAGAGAGAGAGAGAGAGATTAAACTGGAGATTTATATGACCTATATTGTTGAAGAAACGAGAGCAATGTGACGCGGATAAACTAACATATTGAATCTCCATATGTCTTGAACACGTAATGAGTAACTCGTGCATCTGCACGCTCATCCGCGAGTATCGAGGAACTATACGAGAAAGCAGTCTACGTTCTCGTTCATTGCTCGCGAAAACTTCATCGACATTCGCGTTGTAATCCAAGAAGCGCGTAATAGCTGCCTCAAGCGTCGTCTCTCCGTAGCCGGGGACTAATCCTGTCGTACGTTCTCGTTAACGTTTGTCAGGCTCGTAATTTATGCGCTTCTAGAAGCCGTAACACGTCCGCTGCCATTATTAATGAGGGTCCAGCCTAACGTCGCACCGGAGTGACGACGAGTCTCTCACCCGTAGGGCTGTTTTCGTTTCATCCTTCAAGTCAGCTCGACGAATCCATTATTGCACCTTCACGGGCCACTTACTCAAATTACGACCCCGAGCGATCGTGGCCGGTAAATTGGCTTTCTTGCGATCACGTCTCGCGTGACTTCGTAGATCATTCGTGAACTCGAAAACAGATACGCGTCGTTTCAGCAGCGGTACAACCGCAGTTTGCAGTCGTTTGCGGCACATTCGCTCGATTGAATAGCGTTGCGCTCGCCATTCGCAAACCTTTCAAAACTTTTTGCGTCACTCGTATTTCAATGATTGCAATAAAAAAATTGTTGGTATTGATTTTATAAGTATTTTATATTTGAGAGACAAACAGTATCTGCTGTAAAACAAATATGATGTTGCGTTTATGCGTAAAAAACAGTGCTGTTACCAAATTCGGCGAAATGCATATAAAAGCCACGTAGTTACGTATTTACTTGCAAACTTCGCGTACGAGAAGCTACGTGCTGTCCGAGGGAGCCATTTTTGGAAGTTACCGCGACGAGTGGTTTGGCAAACACAGAAGCTAAAAGGTCTGAGAGGGGTACGTTGAAAAGGAGTGGTTGAAAACGGACTGCCCGTTAAACCGGGAAATATATCCGCGGCGGAAGCGAACTGTAATTTACTCTCAACGCGATCCCAACTCGCGTGCTCTCTCGCGCGCTCTTCGGAAATTTTTCTTCTCTCGGGCGCAACAAAAAAAAAAAAAAAAAAAAAACCGCACAAACGGGCCTATCCATTACACATTTGCTGCTTGCAAAATATCGCTGTTCTCCATTTCGAATTGAAATATTTGTTAGAAGAAGTTGCGCGAGACTTCTAAACGGACGAGAAGTTTCACGCGATGATATTAACAGCGCCGTTGTGTGAAAAGATATTGCACGTTCTGTAAAAAGTCGATTTGCCAGATCGTCTATTATCTTGTATATGGCCAGTGCGCGAAAAGAGGGTGAGGAAGGCTGAGGAAACAGTGTTGAAATTGCCGCAGGTTTACCGCGAGGTTGGAGTTTGCGCGTTTATGTGTTGGAACGTGTGCATGTGAGAGCGCAGGTTAGACTCGGGGAAAAGAAAATTCGACCGTAGATCGTGGCCTGTTTTTTTTTTTTTTTTTTTTTTTTTTTGTATTAGTCAGTGAAAACTGCAGATTACTTGTCAGTCGACCGAGCGCGAGAGAGCGGACGGGAATTGCATGAGGCTGCAGTTTCTTTCTTGCCGCGAAAATTATGCGTCTAATAAAATCACTCACTGAATAAGACCCGCGTCATTTTACATCTTCACGGCAATAATATGACAGTTCTATTTGAGCGAACAAAGAATTTCTTCGGTACGCGGAACTTTTCAATTATCATTTTTTGCGTAAATAAAAATATCTATTGCTGTGTATACGTGTGTGTGAAATATTATTAGAGAGTTCGATTAACGTTCCATCTCTTTTCAATTGCACACATATAAAAATACGCGAAATAATATTTGAGCGTCTAATTGTTCGTCTTTTGTTTTGAAAATCTGAATATTTCTCTCTGATATTATTCATTTACATTTTTCGACTAACAATAAGAGCGAGCGAGTTTTGTACTTTTCTTGCTCGCTCTATACATTTTCCATTATGCCGTCTCTTCGTATATTCTTGTCTTTATCTCATTCCATTCATTTCCTCCGACGATTGTTAATCTTCGCGGACTTGTTCCGGAGTCTAACAAGGCAATCTACTGCAACTATTCCGCTGTTTGCGCCGCGCGCGTCGTCGCTTCGACGACCAAATCAAGAAAATAATTCCTTACGATAACCGAACTCGTAAAAGGAAGTTTACGACTGTAATTTTGTGCAGTCTAGCATTAAGTCTGCAGTCAGATTATGATTCGCTTTATGAAATTATAGCGAGATTAGAGAGAGAGCTCTCTCTCTCTCTCGCGCTGAGAGCTCTCGGAAGCGACTCGATGGAACGAGATAACGGCGGAACGACGAAAGGACTCGACGCGATTCTCGTTGTACTCCTCGCTAAAATAAATCGTCGCCAACGGTATCACGTGTCCCCGATCGTCGTCCTACGACTGTATAGGTTTGCATTGGTATGCATCGAATTTGTCCCACGTCCGTCGAGAGCAATAACGCCTCTCTTACGTTACCCCGTTTCCAATTTAACAATAGCTTGTAAATCGCCTTTAAACTTTAAATATGCGATTGCGCTTTTGTTCACCGGCAGAGCTTACACCGCGGAGATAATTCTATTTTCGTCACTTCCGAATTGCAACAGTATTTCTCTTGCGTTAGCAGCGCGGAATGTGTATATGTGTGAGAATAAAAACGTGGCTTTGAAAAAACAAAATTCGGATAAACGAAAAGTGATCCAAGCAAATAGACGAACGAAAGAGTATTTTTGTTTTCGCTGTAAATTGAATTTCGTTATTGAACTATACACTTTCTTACACTCTTGGTTTTATTTTAACGATAACTGTCACCAATTTTTATTTTTCGCTCTTGCGAAATATACACAGACAAAGATTTATATATATATATATATATATTGCTATAAATATATAAATACTATTGCAATACTTTTATACAAATACTATTTTTATGGTTAGAACAAACAAGAAATTTCTCTATCTCTTGTGAGAGAGAGAGATTTTCTTCTATCTTATCTGATTATCTGATTTCTCTCTCTCTCTCTCTCTCTCTCTCTCTCTCTCTCTCTCTCTCTCCTTCTCTGTGTCGATTTCTAAGATCATTAGGCAATGTCAACATTGTGACGTTTTGCTTTTAAATTTTTCGTATCTCGACTGTCGCCGTTGGTCAACAATATTTCGATTTCCCCTAATCTTGACATTCGGACCTGAGGGAGTTGGTCGTCAGAGAGAAACATGTGCAATAGAGAGTATCTACACCAATAGCCTGCAACGATAAAGTACAGTATTCGTCAAAAGTGTGGAATATATCGACACCAATTTTAAAATATTTTTCTTTCGCGTAAAATGTAAATTAAATTCACTTTTGTTTTTTTTTAATAATACGGTAATTATTTCAATTAACTGTCTTTTTCACGTGTCAAGAACGAGCGTTGCGAATATTATCCGCTGTTATGTAAAAGAATATAAAACTGAAGTTTTTTATATTTCAAATTCTCGAAAGAAATTGTTCAAATGTTTAATTTTCACCGTATTTCAACGTCGCGCCATGAAACACCTTCAATCATATCTCGGAGCTCGTACATGAAAAGATTTCTCGAACACGCGATTTGATCAATAACTCAGAGCTGCGCTAAATAAAAGTTTCAGTAAAAAGAGATGATGCGTATATCATAAATTTACGGTAAGAGTAAATACATTTCTGTGTGTGGGATATGTATGACAAACAGATTTGCAAACTCGCGAGCGGAATAACGCGGAACGCGGGAGGCGGTTATTCTTTTGCGCTCGCAAGAAAACTAGTCGGGGCGGCTATTTGTTTCCCAAGTTTTCGCAAATATCGCGCTTTATTCGCAACTTTCTGTCGCCGCTGTACGCGGGCGGATGGTTTTGGTTTGTCTCGCGCGAGGAAACGTCCACGCACACGTCGTATATGTTAACCGACGACCGCGCGTGTAGGTATATTTGTTCGCACATGGCGCGCAACCACGTACACCAATTTCCAAAGAATACCTACCCCCGACCAAGCGGGAGGACGGTCTTGAGCAAAGATAATCGAGACAAACGGTCGGTCATTCGTCGGTCATTTGAGACGAAGAACATTCTTACGAATTACCCGAACGAGCGGTGTCGAAGATCGATTTCCAATCGCGCTGCTTCAGAGAATCCGTCCTTCCCCCTTTCTTTGCCATCCACTTCAGTTCGCTCCGGACTCAACACGAACGTAGATAAGACGAGGGTGACTATAAAAAGAAACGCAGGAAGCGAAAGAGATAGGACGACGCTTCGGCGACTCGCAAAAGTGGGAAATGGACGAAGTGAGTTTGGGGTTAAAGAAAACCGACGAGAGTAAATCTTCTGACCGTCCGCGAACGGAATCTATGTTCAATGCTTCTAATAGATTAAAGAGACGTGTAGATAGTCCATTTCACGCAGCCACGACTCTTTATTTCCTCTATTCGTTGTATCAAGACGTACTCGGTCGGACAGCCGGTTAAATAAATAGAGTCGCTCTAGCGATTTCTGAGGATCGTAATCGCCTTTTGCGGAAAAGCGGAATAGAAATAGAAGAAAAAGAAATGAAAATTGTATTTGCGCGTAAAATAAAGAAACGTCATCGTTAAACTCGAAACCGAATCGTATATTCCGCCAGCGCGGAAATTTCACGTCAAAGAAGCACACAATATTCTCTCAATAATATAGCACAAAGGGATGCGTATATTGTTATATATATATATATATATATATATATATATATATATGACAAAATAAACGCGCTGAGAGAGATAAATTTTAATATTTTATATATGCTTTTGTATGTATATTTTTCTGCCGGTGCATTTTCACAATCACGGTGTATTATTATCAGAAAATTGCCACATTCGTGTGTTGTCAAGGGAATGCTCAAATAGGGGAAACAAATCCAAGATGCAACATTGGAAATGGATTTCCGATACTACGGAGAAGGGCTGCTGCTATCTTCTTCCGCCTACTCGACAGATCAAGAAAATAATGTCGATGTTCCAACATACTCGAAAAATTCCATATCCGACTCGACGTGACTTTGCGCTTATAAGACTCGTCGATATGCTTCGCGCTTCGGGATTTTCCGAGAAACGGAAACAACTTATATATATATATATATATATATCCCTCTTTAATATTCCCGCGATATATATGCGCGACCCGTTACGGTTGTCTCGTCTTAATTCATTAAAATGTGTGATGACGGATTCTCTATATAACGGACAGTTTAAAAGAAAAACCAATATAAAGAAACCAATTGACGGTAACGGCGCTCGGTCGTGCATCTTACGCGGCTGACATTGAACGGTGATGCCAATCAAGAACACAGATGGATTATTTGCCGCTGTCTCAGAGATTGATTTTGAGTGCCGTATCGAAAATCGATTTCCAATCACTGATTCGATTTACTTCTCCTTCAAAGTCTACTAGAATGTAGATTCAACACGCTCGACAGATATAGCGAGGTGATGTGCGCGAAGTCAGGAAGTGAAAAACAGAGACGAGACGAAGAAGGTCGTTCCGCAACGTCCATTTCTTTAATGGCCGCGATATTTGCATGGACGAAGAGTTTCGGACTCCCGATAAAACCTCGCGTACACTCAGCTAGCTCGCTCTCCCGGTCGTCTTATTTGCACACACTCGCGACGTGCGCTCTGGCAATTCTTATTAAGTCTTTTCGCTAATCGAATATACGCGACAAATTAGATGATCACTCGTCGCGCGTCGAAAATCGATTTTCAATCCCGTGACTTCGATCAACTTCGTCTCGGTTCGGAAATTCACTCTTCCGTCCCCGTGACAAGCAACCTCGCAATTCAACAATGACCAGATAAGATAAAGACAGAAGAGAGAAGATAGAGAAAGAGAAAGCGAGAGAAATGGAGTTTTAGCAAGAACAACCGTTGTGCACGAGACGAGAAGTAAGGTAGTACTTTGTTTTCCACCCCCGCGGAAGATGGAAAATGGATGAGATAGTTTCGATAGTTGAGAAAACCGCGGCGGTGGATCAGTCAGCCGGTAAAGAAACTTTCGCTTTAAATAAAAAATAATAGGAGTTGAAAAATTCTTCGATTCGATTGCAAAAAAAAAAAGAGAAAAAAAATTTCACGTTGCGTTATTCCATCCGCGCGACGACGACGAGAGAGAGAGAGAGAGAGAGAGAGAGAGAGAGAGCGTCGAAAGAAAAATTTCCACCGGGAAATTTTTCCGCGACGCATTACGATATTTTATCCAGCCGTCGCGTTGACTGCTGTACGTAGGTATATGTAGATATCGACTATTTGCACCGAGTCACACATCACAACAGCTTTGGAATTTCTCAAAGTGGCATCTTACAGCGGTTGCGCGCGTAAAGCGCGGAAACGCGTCGTTTCTGAGCGGATTCTCAAAGCGACGGTCGCTCTTGAATCTCTCTCAAATAGCTCCCTTCCCGACGAAAGCCTTTCCCGTTTGTGAACCCGTCGCGGCATCAATCTGTTCTGAAAATCTAGCGGAAAACCTGTCGCTTTTCGCGGAATAAAAATGACCGAGGAGCATCGACAAGAATAAGTGATAACGAAGCGTGATCGATGTTTGAATAATAAGATAAGCTTCGCGTATATATATATATATTGTTCGGTTATGATGTAACATCGATCATGTCTGTCATCCGATCCGGAAGAGTCGCTTTCCGACCGGGCGGAGCTTTAATACGATCATTACGGGACACTTAAGCACAGCAATTGGAGGAGAGAGATCGCAGTGTCGGAAACAGGAAATTCGTAGTCGGATTGTACCGATTTGGAGGAGGATTTCGCAAACCGCCCCATTGGCGCTGTCGGTGAGGCGTGCTGCTGCTGACCCGCGTATCGACCACTAGGTTTTCGGCCCGGATCTTTCTCTCTCTACAGAAAAGCTAAAATTCCGCAGAGATACGATCTCGTGCGCGCGTTATCCGCGCCCCCTTTGTGTGTCGGTACCACCTCGACACCTACATCTCTACGTTCTCGTTCGTCCTCCGCGTCTGTTTACGTCGTTCTTCTTTCGACGAAGATACCGCGTATCTGTCTACACCTCGACGTAAACTACGACTCCATTTGTCTTAGCCGCTTGTTCGACCCGTCCGTTTCTTCGCCCGCTCCGTGTTCGTCTCGCCGACTGTCTTTGCCACGCTTCCTTATCGCTCTCTGAGACGTCGACCGATCTACGTCGTCGGCCGGTCGAGAACGGAATTTGGTAAATTCGCTTAATAACGTCCGGCATTGTTGCAACAACCCGCGTCGTTGCGTTGAAGATAACTTTCACATTTTCGCAAAAGATATCTAAAGAAGAGAGCGCAACAAAGTTGTCGTCTCGCGAAATTTATATGTGTGATTTCTCTCTTATTTAGACACATGTTATGAAATACTTTTTCCGCAAATAGAGCTCTTCACGCTAATTATCTTGGTAATGAAGCGTGAAATGAAATTTGTCGGGAAAGTAAAGGTTTAGAAAAAAATTAGCTGAAGTTTTCTTTCTGGTTAATTTGCATTCTTGCCGACACAAAAGCCCTTTAATGGCCGATGTTAAATAGCTCCATAATTGTGCTTCGGTTTGTAAGATTACTGTACAACGAAAGAACTGACTCTTGAAATTTATTCAAAAGTTTAACAACTTCTAAACTAAAATTCGTACAAAACTTGATATATTTTAATAATTTATAACGCTTCAATTTTCTCACTTCTCACAATTGTTTCGCGAACAATTTATAGTTTTGTGACAATAAAAAAAAAAAAAAAAAAAAAGTGGAGTTATTAGAGCGAAACTTCTAGAAATTCCTATTTCGGAATTATCCGCGTATTCTCTATGAACGAAAAATGAAGAAAAGTTGTTCCGTAGCGGAAGAGTTTTTCTCGCTCAGAGCGCAATTTTTCCGGACGCGCGAGTCTTGGGCGCGCATTGCCGGCTCGTCGGAGCGTTTCGAATCACTAAGTCGTTTAGCTCCGCTAGTCTTAGTTTATCTGGCTTCTATCTACCGAGCAAATCACGACGTAATAACACGGAGAGACTTTTGCTATGTATTTCCCTTCGCCATCTTCCACGGCCGTGCCGCAGGATACGGCAGGAGGAACTCCATTAAATGATTACATCGTTAAGATTCACGCAACTGCGCCGCGGTGGCTGCCTCGTAAAAGTCACTCGCGTATATGTGAGCATGAATGTTTCAAACAGCCTCCCCGTGATTAGACATGGGTTTGACGTAGGTTTCATGTAGAAAAAATTGAGGTCAGCCGCGCGATCATTTTTTTAATTAGAAATTTTTCAAAAATACACGGCACTATTTTTACGTAATACATAACACGTAAAAATGTGATTGTGATATATGTGATTAAAAATTAATTTGCCGAGCAATTAACTCTCTAACATAAAAATACACAAACGATTTATCTCGAAATTGATCGATAATGGGAGACTTCTGTCTCGCGTAATTGTCAAACTACATAAATTATATATGTAACGTCAAAGCTCGCAAATACGATTTGTTTGAAGTGCCTCTTCAATAGTCGATGGTGTCACAAAGCAGGCTCTGTAATTTCAGGCGGTATTAGCATTGCTTGTTCACACTATATGTGTGTGTGTGTGTGTGTGTGTGTTACGTTACGTTACGCTGACCGATGTCCGCTTTTGTATTTGATGTCCCTTTATGACAGAGACACGTGGACATGACGTGTGAAAGACATCAAGAAATTGAGGACGTAGCTAAAAGAAGTAATTGCCTTGAGCAATATATCGTGCGTGAATGAGTGGAAGAAGAATTGGTATGTCGATGTTGAAGACAAAATCAGAAAGCGTGAATAAAAGAAGCGAGGAAAAATAGGGATTATTTTAGTCTACTTGTAGGACCGCGCTTCTTGCTTCATTGACCGTGTAATATTTCTTCAGCTTGCTTTTTTTGGAAATTTTGCTTCAGGTAATACAACGATAAAATATCGAGATAAGAAAAGGTTTATTTTTCTCTCTACAATTTACTGTGACTAAAGTCACGTGACAGGGAAAAGAGTAAAAAAGAGAATATCATATATATTATATATAATATTCTATATCTTAATACAATACACACACACACATATATATATTATGTATATATACCGTAATCACGTGACCAAAGTTAGTGATCCTGCCGCGGTCGCGCGGCCGAAGTCAGTGACCCCGCCAAGGCCGCGCGGCCGAGGTCAGTGACCCCGCCGCGGTCACGCGACCGAGTGACCTTACGATAGTATATATATAATATATATAATATACAATATAAAGTATAATATAAATATATAATAAATTATATGTGTGTGCATAATACATATTATTTAATGTTATATATAATATAAATTACAGTCACGTTACTTTTAGCCACGTGTTGTTTTTTCTTTTACTCTTTCCTGTCAAGTGACTTTACTTTAGTCACGTTTTTAATTTTCTTTACGTATACGAACTGTCAAAATCGCTTTTCTGTCATTATTTACTCTCTCGATCTTACCGATTCGATTCGATTCGACTCGACTCGATCAACCAACTGTAAGAAATCCGCCACATTACGAGTAACAGCGTCTATCACGCGGTGCGACAAAAATCACACGTGATGGAACACGCATTGTACACGGGAAAATACCGGCAAAACCGATCCTGCCGCCGAAAAGCATGAAAAAAAACGAGTCACTCTCGTTCGGAACTGCGTTGAGTTTAGACGCAGGGAGTGTCAAGTCGAATCTTTGCCGTGTCGTTAACTGATTAGTATAATTACTCGGAGTGTTACTTACGTAGAATATCCGAGTCGCGTTGAATTCATACTGATGGGTGGCGTGGTGATTTATTAAATAAACGATATTCTCTCTTCTGAATATTGCCGAAAAAACTTTTTAATTATTATCCATTTGTACGTCGAGTCGTTCGGGATCGCCTTGAGATATCGTCTCGATACTGTCAAAGGTCAACCGTGTTGTCGAAGTCGTTGTCGAATGTTCTTGAAGAACATTGAAATCAAGTTCACGTGTTCGGTTATTGTTTCGCAGCTGTACAGTCGAAGCAACGGCCTATTTCGAACATTGTCGGTCAACGTCATACTGTTGTATAAATATTGCTGCCGTCGTGTATACGCAGTCAGTTGTCGATCGTCTGAATCTCTTTCAATGCTCGTGCTAGTTAATATTACGAGTGCCAGAAAACTTGTAAATTAAAATCGAGAGAACAGAGATTATTTTTCACAACTAACCAATCGGCAACGCGGAAAGGAGGCAACAATAGACGCGACACATTCGACTCAAAAACGCACACCTTGCGATACACATGGATTTGTTCATATAGAATTTACCTTGCACGTTTTAAACATTCTTTTAGTGTTTTTTCATATACTACGTAATTTGTTACTTGATCGTCGTAACGGAAAAAGTTGACATTTGAGATGCAAACTCGTCTTTTTCTAGTTGGTGCTCCGTTAACGCTAATTTTGCGTGACTAATTTTTTTACGAGTTCAAAATTAGCCGGTAATTCTCCAACAACCTAATACAAATGTAAATACTGCACGGATAGGTTTTTATGAGATTAACTTTTTTATGCATTACTAAACCCTTAATTTATATGCCACTCGTGCGCCAACGCTGTTTGTATCTCACGAAAAGTCCGAAGTACGTAATGGTCATTTAAAATTAGTTGTTACTATACAAATATATTCATAGAGCATTTACATATTTACACGCCGGGACGACTTTTCCAATAGAAATAATCGATAAAAGATAACAAAAACCAAATAAAATATTCAGAGAAAGTTTTACACGTGAATGCACATTCCGAGCAAGTCGTTAAAAAAAAATAAAATATCGCTCTGACAAATTTTTTGTTCAGAGAAAATCGGAATTAGCTCGACTTATCAAAATAAAATTTACCGTCGCGGTCGGGAGGAGTTTCCGTCGCGCGGACGGGAAATCGTGTGCCTAGAGATTTACTGGGGGGGTCCGAATTATGGAAATTCACGAAACTTTTCGTTATGGGAGGGGTGGCGGGCAAACACGAGCCAACGCACCCGTTATTCTCGTCGCGCGCGGAGAGTGTGTGTACACGGACCTTAAGCCGGTTTCGTGCGCGCCGGGATAACCGAGAAGAAAAGTTCCGGAGAAAACCATTTTCTATTCTTCTCGATGGTCACCGTCTACCAACCCGCCCGCCCGCCCGCTCCGTGGGAGCGCAGTAAACGGTACAGGATTATCCGTAGTAATGCTCGAATGGCGACGAGTCTCGGGCGCGGCGAGCATTCGCGAAACGGGCGAAGAAGAGTAGAAGGAAGGGGTTACTTCGGAACGCGCGCGCACAGCTACTCCAGACGGTTAGCAAGAAATTAATTCCCGTTTAATGCAGTCTCTTGTTAGCATTGCAAATCTTCGCTCCCTCGCTTTTCTCTCTCTCTCTCCCCACGGCGCAGTATTTTCCCGTCCGCTTCGCTCGTCCGTCCGTTCGTCAACGCGCCGTCTTAAAACTACAACCACTTTTCTTTCGTACGTATTACGCAAATTTTTCTCGACCTTTATCTTCGTACGTACTACTAAGTGTAGCTGCTTCTCCATCGAGAGCGCGGCTCCGAAAAAATTTATCCCCGTTTGTTCTGTCTCGTCCTGACCCTGTTTTTCTTTTACATTTTCGTATGAACTGCAAAATTTGTACAAATATTAGATGTGCGCAGAAATACGCTCAACGAACCGAAGATTAAAATTAAAAATCCCGAGAAAATTGCATCAAATTGCGCTTTGCTCTTAATCTCTCCCTCAAAATAGCCGCGCGTTCGTATATTGACACTCGGAAAATGCACGTTACAAATTGCTTACAATGCGGAAATCCCGTTTCATTGTGAGCTCGCTTTTAGAATGACTATGGCGCAACGAAAATTCGCGTGGTGTTTCTCGGACGTAGACCTGATTTCCCGGAAAGATAATGCGCCTTTGTCTGTTCAAAGAATTCCACCAGATACGGGAACGAGCGCTCGCCCGTGTGACATGCTCATTCGCGTATATATATATATATGCACGCGCACACTCACACCACCATGCGAGAGCGCATGTACGTTGAAAATAACAATCACTCTCGCGTGCCGGCTAGACGAGGGTTGTTGCTGAACGTTCGCTTTGGGACAGGGCAAAGCAAGATGCGTTTCAAGAGCCTCGCTACAAATAATAGGTTCTCGTAATTATCGCGTTTAACCGGCTAATTCCGGCTTTGCTAGCTCTCCGGCTCGGGGCTCTGCACCGCGAACGGGTCGAGGGCGAAGCGCGCGCGCATAAAACACCTCCGCGTCGCGGATATTGCTTGAGCGTATAGTCGGTGTAATGCGATGTAACGATAAAGTGACGCACGCATCTCGCGACACACGCTTTCGTCACAATGTAAAATATGTAACATATAAATCTACGCTAGGTTTAAAATGTTTGGATAAATATTTGCTTTGTCTGTTACATGAGCTTGTTAGCCATTAATTCACACGTCCGTGATAAAATGTTCGAGTAACCGTAATAGCGCACGTGAAGATAACAAATTTAATAGTTTTTTTTTTGTTACATCCTCTTTTTCTCTTTTTCGTTGGTTTTGCATCATTTTATATTTCTATTCTTACGATTTGACATTGTGCTCTTTATTTTTTTTTAACATATCGTTAATATATGTTGGAGCAGTGTTTTATGTAAAATAGGGAACTGCTTTTTTTTTTTTTTTTTTAATGTCAAACATGTATTTCAAAGCACACTTGTCGGATATATCGGGCGCGTTGGAAACTTCCAATTAATATACACCCCTTGTACGGCGAAACCCTTAGCTACGCCTCTCGCGAAACATGCATATGTGCGAACATTCAAATGTCACGTACGTGTTTTCGTTTATGATAATTTCGTCCTTGCGTCATTTCAGCGCGCAACAAAAACGCCTTGGATACGTGTATATTTTCGCGGTCGATCTGTTATCAGCCGGCGAAATGTCAGGAGTATGGCAATCTAAAAATAACGACTCGCTGAGAGAGTTTTTGATTAGTCTTACCAATATATATATATATATAAGCCACGCTTCCGCTCGCGCTCTTATCTCGCACGTTAATCCTGATTAGATTCCGTGGGTTTTAATAGGTTTTTCTTTTCATACACCCTTTTCTCTCGCGCAACTCTTTTCCTCTCTCCCTCGTATAAAACACGTCCCGGATGATTGATCCCGTAACAATTTTCGTTGGTTTAACAATTTCTCAGTTACATTATCGTTTCTCACTCTATTTATACAAAGTATCACGCATTTTCGCAGCGTGACACGTGCGTGACATTCGCGCACAAGTTGTTCGCACAACTCGTTTTCGAGAGAGCGGCGAATCGATAGGAAGCTGCATACGGTTGGTCGTACGAGTCGACCTTCTTGACTTTCCCGCGAGGCACCATATCGTGTCACGAATGTGTGCTCTTAACGTGAGGTATATAATTATAAATATCACTCACCTCAACATGCTAATAACGATTATTAATAGAACGCGTGGCAAAGATCGCGGCCTCGTCGCGTGTATCAAACAAGAGTGATGTATAGCAGCGTATAATGGCGAGAAACAAAAAAGGAAACCGACTTGTAATTGCGCCTGTAACGTGCAACGCTACGCGAAAATGTGTGCTACTCTTACGAAAAAGCGCGCGTTTATATAATTTTAATATCAAATATTAAAGTTACCTAGACGTAAAGTTTTTTTTTACCCCTGTCAACTACGTTTCTCGCGGGAACGAAGCTGAATAATGACGTATAAAATATCGCTTTGATAAGCATATCTGATTTTTTTTTTTTTTTTTTACGTAAATAGTTTTGTTTCTCACAAGATTACGTTAAATCTTTAAATGTGAGTTATGTAGGTACGTAAGTGAAAATATAAAGCGCGCGCGATCCAGGCGCCGAACGCCCGATAATGCTCGTAAGTATAAAACGTGCTCGCGAACGAACCTCGCGAGCGCGCCTATCGCGCTTTCGTTTAAGCTCGTCGTTTCAAAGATCGCCGTGGATTTATTTTTACGACTATACGACGAGCCGAAAGTCGCGTGATTCGAAATCGTAGCGACAAATGAGGGATCGGAGCCGCGGCGGAGTAGGAAGTTGTGCTAAACGCGCGCGGTAACGCGATGCAGAGCAAAGTAGCGACATTTGGCACGACAATGTATTACGTGCTGATTACCGCGAAACGACTGTGCAACGAAAACAGGAGATAATGCGCAATCATGCGCTGGTTGTAGAAAATTGGCGGCAATAAATTCTGGTCGGAGAACAAAAATGCTCGGTGTGAAAGTGAGAAAATTGGATAATTCGCAGTTGCGCGATTTAAATTGTGAAAATGCGAATATTAAAACTGTTTTTGCAACTTGACGCACGAGAACAAGATGCTCGCGATTAAATGTGCAATTTTCTAATTTGAAAAAACTTTATAAAGGAAAAAAATAACAATAGAAACTAACGAAAACATTGATTAAAACAATCAGAAGTAATTTGGCATTGGTTAACGATAAGTGAAAAAACAAAAAAAAATCAGTCTACGTATACACATATCACACACGCAATTCACATATACGTAGATACATCTCTAAATCGCGGTTTAATTCAACAGATTACAACGACCCTTTAGTATTTCAATGACGAATGAAGCGAGTCTCTCTCCAAACATTTCTCTCTCATCCTCAACCAATAACCCTATTAATTCATTAGCGATTGGCGCTGATTACAACGGCATACATATTATCTATGATGCTGTAATGTGTTATCGAGTTCTCGTATCGTGTACTACCCATAGCCTCAATTAACGATCACATTGACATCTGAACGCGAATATCAAGATGATGTGCAAACAATAGACGGATTATTCCTGTCATCGGACAATAAGTAAACGTGAGACAAAAGTTAAAGGTCGTTAATTAAGTAAATAAAAAAATTGGAAAACATACAAAATATATTGTAAACATACTAAATCTTTACTAGTTATACGCAATAACATTTATATATATAAAATGTTATATATATATGTAACACTAATATATATTGTTTTATATATAAAACACATAAGTAGAAAACACACATTTTCAGAAAATTTATTATTTTATTGTACAATAAGAATAGATTTTAAAATGGAAAAATCGTAAAGTTTGATAAGGCAAAAAGCACGGTAAATTTTGAAAAACGCAATAAAGTTCGAAACAATTCTTGGGGCATCGCATTAAAATTGGTTGAGTGGCTGAAAACTAAAGGGAAGACCGAAGAGAAGTTTACACGCCCGAGCGCGTATTTCCTTGCTTTATTTACCCTCGTAAAATGCAACCACACGTCTACGTTCGCGGAATATAAAAACATCTTTTATCGCGCTCGAAACGTTTTTATCCGACGCTCATGTGTTGGAATTGCACGTACTGGAAATGACTCGCAGCTCGCGCGTTTAAACCCTTCCGCGCGAGCACAAAGCTCTGAATAGAAGGGATAGCGCGCTCATCTAACTTTTCGTCATTTCTGTAGTGTTTCCAACTCAATCTGACAAGCGCGTTCTATAATCAATGTAAAATGTACATTTAACGCAAATTAAACGAAGCAACTACTTTTTTCGCGCGTCGCGCCTTTACAAGTGCACAACTACGTGATGTAAAAACCAAACCGCAACTGCTGCGCGCGGGATTCGCATTCCGACTTCTGCAAAGTGCGCCGTTAAAGTTAATCGAAAAGTATCAAATCTCTCGTCTATTCACATTTAAACTCACTCTCTCGCATAAAGTACTATAGAAATGTTCAATAACGAAAATTGGCTTGGATTCGCCGGGCAGCTCGTTAACATGGAAACTCAATTAACTTTAGAGTGGCAGATGCCAAAACGCTGCACTCTCAACTTACTCCCAATCGTATTTTACATATCACACTTTATATGATACATTGCATGCGATCGAACTTTACGCGTTGCTACGCTCATATATTTCCGCACGATTTTTTTTTTTTTTTATATATATGTAAAAAAACCTCTCAATACACAAAATACACATGTACGTAAATTAATATATAAGTCAGAAAATTGACAATGTTATATTTTTTTTTTTGTAAATCAATACTTGTATATATATTCGTACGAATAATACGATGATATAACAAAAACACACATGTGTGATTGTGTATATTTACCGTAGATATTCGGAAGAAGAGGAAAAAAACTATTTTTATATATCTCTGTGTCTATTTTATTCTGTCTGAAAAATAACAGAGATATATATGACATTATACGTATTTTATAAGATCGTATGAAAGTGACTGAATTGCGTTAAATCTAACCAGATCCGAAATTTGACGCGCAACATACGATCACTTGCAACGTTGGTAATCTTACATGATCACACATTTTTATATATTTTCTCGGAAATTTCTTGCGACAGGTAGTGGCCAGCTGATCGACGTTAACGTTACCGAAAAAAATACGACGTGATAAAAATTGGCTTGTCTTTTTCTTTAGCGACACGTCTCTCGATTTTATTTCGGCGGCGTCGAGTATGCGAAGATACATTATGTAATTCACATTTATTCGACGCGCCTTCTATTATCGAAGATTTCATGTATAGGTATATGTTACATATACAAGCGCGCGCGTGTGTGTACGGGTGTATATACAAGTTCTCGCCTGAAGTGATGTCTGTGAGAAATAAATGGCGGAGAGCAAGTCCAATGGCTGGCTCATACTTCTCTCCCATCCCCCTTGCCCATCAGAACTCTCTTTTGTGCGTGAAAGGATAGTTCGTCGGCGTTTCTCGCGCTACCTATCGAAATACAATTCAATGAATACCACTTACAATTAGCTTTTGTTTTAAGTTGCGCGATATCGTGCCGAATAATTTCTCCGTCACGACACGCAGCGATTTTTTTACGCTAATTGTAAGTCACGCGATTGAGATTCAAGAAAAGTGGTGGTTGTAGCATTAAAAAAAAAAAAAAAAATGCATTTTGCAACAGCGTTTGCAAATAACATAGAATCGTACATTGATTAATTCTTCCCATTATTTTCCGAATCTACATGAATATGATAAAGTGAAATAATTCAAAAGCGAATGCTGTATACACAATATCTTTTATTATTTATTTTGTTAGAATGTGTGTCAGAATGAAATGTGAGGTAACTTTTTGCGAAATTTTATTCAGCTTTTGATAATTTCATTTATTAATTTTTTTATGCATAAAATAATGAGTAAAATTAATATTAAAACTTATTTAAAATTGCGTGCTATTTAAATACGTACGACGTAATACTTTTTATGTCGTTAAACTTGCAGAAAAGCTAATGTACGTGTAGAAAGCGCGATATATTTCAAACAATAGTTTTGTCTGTCGCTATAAAAATAAGTTTATTCGAAATTTTTGCATGACTCATTCGATTTCTCTTGCAAATATCAATAGAAAAAATTAGTTCTGTCATTTTATTTTAGTTTTTGTACAATTTTAGTTCGTTTGAATTTGCGAACAGGCATCTCTATATACAGTCCAGTTAAATACTACTTTTTTTATTAACAGAAAGTCAATATTAAAGACGAAGGCAAGAGGTGACTTTTCTCATTATTATTTTACAAAGAAATATTACAAACGTCTGAGTTAAGAATTTAATAGCTCTGATATTTCTGTGTCTCGGGATACCATCATCAGATACACTTTCAGTTTGATCGTAAATAATAAGATATCGAACGTAAACAATTTACATGGAAATAATTCGATTATTTCTTCTTTTTTTTATTCCTTTTTTTTTCGTACTTAGTATTGGGTCATTAAATATGAAACTTAACAAGTATATGTATATATATATATAATTAATATAAATTAAATATACATGTATAATTTGTTCATTGAGTTCAAGTTATCAATTTTTAAGCCAAGATCTTGCGCTCAAACACATATATGTATCTTCGTATTCGGTTTTGCAACAACGTTTGTGCAACATAATACGTGCTCGAGGAAATGCAGGGAGACGATATTGCCAACACCTATTTCCGGTTGCATCCGAAGCAACACTATTTACGATTATAACCTTCCTGAACGAATTTCGGGCTTAACGGGTAGCTCTGGAAACACGATACGACGGTGTAACGAGCGATCTTGAAGGTAGTTGTAAATGAGATGCGGTCGTATCAACTTTATTGCCGCGAAAGATTATCAATCGATCCACCTCTCATTACGCTCGCGTTAAGAGTTGATTACGTCGCGCAATTATTAACGAAAATGAAATCATGTAAGTTTGTAAATTAATAAAATTTTATATATTTTTGTGTAATGATTTAATTTTAATTAATTTTACGTTACTCTTACAAGTACAAGCGATATTTTAATTGATTAAACTGTCTATTTTGAGAAGTTAAGAGAGATAGGAGAATCCAATCGAGCACGAAACGCATCGTAATAATATATCTCGCGGGAAAAATATATCCTTCCGAGAAAAATATCCACTCGCCGCGCGCGCGCGCGCGATAAATTGATGATAGATACATTTATATACGGATTACGTAAGCCCCGGCATATCTCTTCGAGATATTTCGCGGGGAAAGACGCGGAATAAAAATGAACGTCGTGAAGTTAATACGTTGCAACCAGATCTCGAGTTGAAAACATAATTTTTAATGTCTCTGTCGAGGACTTGGAAACAAGCTTAATCCTATGAGTGAAAGAGGTTTTGCGGAACAGGACGCGCGAGGATAAAAGCCCATTACTTATTTTCAGAAGTTACAGTGATCTAGCTGTTCGGAAGGCGTTCCCGCGGCCATTACTAAGCTGAATTACGGTCGTCTATCAAACGCAGCGCAGAGCGGTATAATTTGCAACTACTTGTGATATAGTGCGCCTTGCTATCAGCATGTCACTGTAACTTTTGCGAGACTTTTGTGCTGTGGTTCCTTTCAACTTCCTTCGGTCCAGCTCTCGGTGTTACAAACTCGGTGAAAATTTCAGTTAAACGCTGCTAAGTTATACCACTTAAAATTCGCATTTATTTATTTAATATAGTGTTTAAATATATTACACAAATATAATTACATAATAAATATATAAAAAAATATACAAATATATGAGATACAAAAAATAATACAATCTACACGTGTATCATTACTTTATGCACAAACGCGCGCTATTGTTTTGCATTCAATTTGGGAGAATGTCAAGGAGAGATTATCTGATCTGTCGCCGGGCATGAGGGTCAATATTTACCTAAACGCTTATTCCGATATCATTCAATTAACATATAAATTCCAAAGATCGTCGTAGTGGGTGTCGGCACGTATTGGCACGCGCGTGCACGAATTACGACCCGAGAATGGAAAGTTGGGATCGATCGATGTAATGGGAAATTAATGGCCATATGAAATCCTATAAATACACAATTCGCGCTGCATTCGGTAACGAATGGATTCGCTTACCTGCTTAATGATTATGAATCCCATTTATTATCTTAATTAAAACTCCGTGATTCGCTATTTAATCACGTTTGCGACATCTACCGAATACGAAAATCGTCATGTCCAAATTTGCCTATTCGATAGATTGCCCTAACCGCGTTTTACGTGTCCCATTTGAATAAATTTAATATTTACCTGTTTCTATCATCTATCTTTTGCGTATATATATATGTATGCAAGAAGAACATTTATTATATATAACTTTTTCACAATGAGAATTTATATTGTTATTTCAGAACATTGTTTTCTTGAATGTAACAATAGCCTTTCTTCTTTTCTTACCCACTGTCTGTAAGTTGATTCACGGAAAATCATGTCGTGCGATGCAAAAATTTTATTACACAACTTTTTCACAAAAAACTGAATTTATATTATTATTGTAAGATTGTTTTCTTGAATGTAACAATAGCCTTTTCTTTCTTACCGCTGTTCGAAAACTAATTTACGGAAAATTCGTGTCGTACATGATATATTCATCAACATACGGTCCAATATCGATGTACAAACACACCGCGCGTGCCGATCGTATATTGCAGTTGCCGCATTTCCATGAGCAACATTATCGAAAATTCTATACTGCATTTGGCTAATGGGTGTATATCAATCATGCATGCGGGGGAAAGGCACGCCCTTTTTTTTTTTTTTTTTTTTTTTTACTTTTTCGCGGCATCTACATGCTCGTTACTGCGCGTTGCTAGCTCGCCAATACTGTTATCGACCAAAACGTTCACGACTTTGGTAGAGCGCGCGTGCTAAGGTCGGACCGGCGGATCGATTGCTCGTTTCGGGTCACCCAATTATCGACGGTACGGCCCTTCGGCGCATTATCATCGAGGCTCGATCTTCGGGAATTTCAATGTACATCAGACCTCCTCTCCGTTGGTCTTATCGGGAAAAGCGCTTGTTCACAGAACGCCATTTTAAGAGCAGCGCGCGATTTGTTTCTGATTACAAATACTTGAACACAAAATCCGACAGTCTGTATCTAAAACATTGCAACAAAAATTTTATGCTCAAACGTCTTCCGTTTACAATCGGCGCTCTGTTAGTTTAGTTTTTTTGCATTTGCAATCAAGATAAAGCGTGTGATATTTGGAACATTCTGTAATCTGCCTCGTGAATCGTTTCGAAGTGCAAAGTTGGACGGTAGGATAAGGGAGAGAAACACGCTGATGGAAAGCAGCCAGTCGGTGAAGCGTAGAAACAGGAGAAAGAAGCTAACGGCGAGCACAAAAGTGAAATGAAAGAGACAGAATCAATGCGAGAAAATAAGATGGCGCAAAAGTGGTTCAAAAAAAAAAAAAAAAAAAAAAAAAAGAAGACAGAGACAGAGGAGAAAGGGCGGAGGTGGGATGATGACAGGGAGGGAGAAAAAAGCGAAGTCGCGCGGAGACAAACCCAATGGACGAGAACCGGAGAGTGAAACGATGGAGCGCGGAGTTGGCACTGCGCGAGGAAGAAGTCGTTTGAGAATGGAAAAGGAAGATCCTCTCACTTCGGGTTTAAAAGGAGGAAAAGCGAAATGCGAGCGCGAGGGCGGACAAGGAGGAAGAGGCTAAAAGTGATGAAGTTTGGGCGATGGAGAGGCCATTTTTTCCGCTGGGCTTTTTTTTGCATTTCCCGTGGTCCACGGGATGGCGTCTAGAGCTCTCACTCCGAGAGACCTTCTCGTAATTTTTATTTATGAGCCTTCATTATCACCGGCCACCAATCTCCTTCGTCTGCCGGGGGGGCGGGAAGATGGCGGGAGCGCGGGATAAGCGGTCGCCGGAGAAGAATGAAGTCGCGCGCAGAGGAAAGCTCTCAAAACAAGTCGTCGGGAAATCTCCGGGCTCTTGTGAGAGATTTTATCGCACGGCGGATACTCGCGTCGCGCACTGTGCAACGAAACGACCGGGGGTATAACGAGTCCGTAGATCTCATGACGTTCACTTCCGCTTATAGTTTGAGCGGAGACGTAACACACTTACCCGAGATCCATACTCTCCCGCGGACTCTCCCGCGATTTTATAAACTTTGGCAAATTCAATCTCTGAAAGTTTAAACGTGTGTGCTTCTCTCTCGCGCGTGAGCTCCGTAAAGAAAGTTATTATTGTGTATCCTACACGTGATACAATGCGCGTTCACATTGGTAGAGCAATAAACCGCTCGTATAAATGTATTTCAACGTTTTCGAACAGCAAGAATGTCTCGCGCCAGGTGATGAAACGCATATCGCGCGCCTCGAGAGACACTCCTCCCGCAAAACGCTTCGTTCGTTTCCCCCGGCGGAAAACTGTGAACTCAGCGGGGAGACGAGTTCGCATGCGGTTGTCGCTTTGCGTCGCGATGCATTGACCGCGCGTTTCTCGCGACGCTGCTTTTTTTCCACGTCCGCGGTCGCCGATACACCGTGGAAACGATCCGTGTAATTTCGCGAGCAGTCTGCGGGGGACGGCGAGACGAGGGGCACTCGCTGTCGACGCGGCCGGAGAGTCGGTGATTTATACGCGCTCGGCGCCCAATGACGCGAAAAGATTACGCGCTCGGCCGGGCGCGCGACGCCCGATTAGGGATGAGCGCGTGCGCCTGCATACGCAGCGCAATTTTCTCCGTTGCCTAATGACCCATAACCTTTGATTGGACTGTGTTTACGTGGCGCTTTAATCACGTCCGCGCGCCTCTAGCCGCGGCTCTTCGTGCTAACGAGGTGCCTCGAACGATCTCGAGAGAGAGAGAGAGAGAAGCTTTCTGGTTGCTCTCTTGTCTGTGCGCTTAAATCCGATTATCATACATCAACTTTACTGTCGAGCGATAAGACTACCGACCGCTTTGCTGAAAGATTCGCTATTATACGTTGTTGTACCGTTTCCTCTTTCTTTTCGTTCAATTTTGTCTTTAAATAAACGAGTCACGGATTGTTTTACTTCTCTCGCACTTCATTTCGTTATTTCTTTTAGAAACTGAACGCGCATATTGTAATATGCGCGTTACATTGAATGACAATATTTAACTTTCGCAAAACACATTTGGATTAAATTTGCGAACGACGTGTAGTACGCGAACTTGTTGGAACACGTTACACAGTGATGTTTTAATTTTGAAATTTCGAACCTTGGTCGGATCTCCATATTTTCGTACTCGCTTGAATTTCGTAGTTTTTCTTGCACGATCGCGGAATACGCAATGTGCTGTCGCTGCGCTGTTAGCATTGCCCCGATGCGGACGGGGAATTCGTTTGTAGCTTTTCGCGGATTTTTCCTTTTTTTTTTCTTTTTTTTTTTTTCAACGCGCCAAAAATTGCGCACAAAAGTGTCGGGGTTCTCTTGCGAATGTTTTGTCAACACCGACTCTTTGGTTTGCAATACAGTTAAAGTATATCCAGATAGAAATGTGCGATTCGAGCACTTAACCTTTGCCGCGCTCTATAACCGCGCGGAAAATCTGACATACATTATACCGTACAAAGCGGTCGCTGTGTACTCTCTCTCACAAGAGCTGCAGCATTTCTCCTCTACGCCGCCGCAACAAGCTGGTATGCCGCCTCGTTGTTTCTACGCACACTTCCCTTGTTAATGCGGCACAAAGTTAAAGTGTAGTTACATATAGCTCGTGGTAAAAAAAAAAAAAAGTTAACATAAATACTCGAATCGTGAGTCTTTCTTTCCGGGCTATTCATTCAAGTTAAAACATTGCTTAACAACTCCGTTTTGCAAAAAAAAAAAAAGAGCTGCTAGAACAAAAAAGCGCAAAACCGAAAAACGAACATTCCGCGCGGGCGCGTTATTTCTTTCTCGCGACCTTTCCGATCGCCGTCTCGCTCGCGCGCGACTCTTTCCCTACTTGACCGGTGTGTCATCGTTCACGAGGACGGCTGTGGTATCCGAGCCCCGGTATAAGCTCTTGTGCATAACGGCCGGGCGCTTTTGTTTGGCGGGATCCCGGACTGACGTCTAGTGGCGCGGCACACGGCAGATGTTGTGTTGCTACGTCGTTACGAAATGTCCACGCTGATTAATCACGAACGACAAGGACCCTTCGCGTCCGTAACTGTCCGCCGCAATCGGCGGCGCACGCGTATGCGTGAGAACCGCGCGAGTCCGACGTTTCCGTTAAGTCGAGAGAGGTAATTGCACCCCCGCCGTTGATGCGTTCGGGATAAGAATATAGTGCTGTGATTATTTTTTTTTTCAGTAATGAGAAATTTCCGTTTTTTTAACAATTTTCCTTTCAAACACTGAAGAAACACTTAATATATCGAAACAAAAATAAACAGATACACATGTTTTGTTAAATATTATAAAGATCTGACGCTTCAGTTACACACAATGGTGCATGTCCGATTTATTGTTTATATTTTATTTTATTCGATTTGCAACCAATAGCTCGGTTGTGTACTCGCCGCATATTCATTAAACATGCGCGGTGTGTATGGCGAAATATATGTAAGCGAACATGTTAATGTTTTGTTAAAAATAGCGAAACTACGCGCAAGCACTGACTAAACAAAGAACGGATATTGATGAAAATAATACGCTAGAAGAATGTGGCAGAAAATATACGCGATAAATTGAGACTTTACTGACGTGAGCAGTTTTTCACGCATATATTCATTTTGAACATATTTTTTCAGCAGACGGGTTGTTGGCTCTCGTGTGTTTTTAGTAATGCAGAGAGAATATAATACGTTCCCGTATTTAAAATTCCGATGTTTTATCGCGGCGACGTTGTCTATAATTTCTTTTGCAAGCAACGCTCTTGCTGTTATTCAAAGAAAAAGAGAGAGAGAGAGAGAGAGAGAGAGAGAGAGAGAGAGAGAGAGAGAGAGATTGTAATTAAACTCCATTATGTACATCAAAACTCGTTTGATAATAATAAACATGTACATACACCGACAAAATCCCTAAATTCGCGTGCCACGCATATTTATACGTATTAATAGGCGGAATTTAGTAATTAACATGCATAACGATGAATAATTTCTCTTGCGAAACAAAATTGAAATTTTGGAGAACTTCGCGGAGCCCTTGATTCCTCTGCATCGCGCTGTGAAACACTCTAACGTAAATTCCTAACCCTTATCTATAACATTTACCGCGAGCAATATATAATATAATTGCCTATTTTCTACATATATTAGCATATATATATATTTATTTATTACAATTGTAGCGTAAAAAATTGATTTAACAAATTTTGCTTTATTGTTTTCGCCATCGAATTCACAAACGTCATATCAGCTTTAACAGCAATCTTATTGTTGCAACATTATATTTGCTATTATATATCACGCTTGCTAATAGCAATTTGCATGTATAGTGTTTTTTTCTTTTTAAAGAAAAGTATTGCAAAACAAAAACTCAGTTATTTCAGATTTTACTGCCCCTCTCTTGAATAAAAAAAAAGTTATATTTCTTATAAATTATATATCTTCACACTCGTTCTCGAAACTATTTTAATTTGCAAAGAATTAATTTGCAGAGAAGCAACTCTCTGTATCTGGTAGTGTTACACTGTAGCAGAATGAGTTCTCTCTCTAAAATGGCGCCAAAATTATGATCTTTTCCGACACTAAAAGTTTGCACTTTATACCGATTCGCTGGGTGGTATAAAGCTCGCATATATTATTTTGAGTTCGCGGCGCCTTATGCGTCGCATTGTCGGCGGGACGACAAAAGCCGGAAAAATTTTGCTTCGTTCTGTCTGTTAATACGCGAAAGCCGCTTTAAACGACGTGTTGCTCGTACTCGTAAAACGATCTGGTCCCATAAAGACTCGCGGTTTCGTGCTTGTCGAAGCTTCGGTCATGCAGATCAACGTTTTCCACAGTCTATGTGCGCGCCTTTTGCTCCCGACGTAGCTGTGGGGCGTTTTCCAGTCCTGAAATATGCAACGCGAAACTGGCAATTAGCGCGCAAGCTAACAGTGACCAACGAGATATGTATTGAACGTGTGCGTAGATCACGTTCGGAGAACCAAACCGACGAAGAGAAAAAGCTCGTTTTGCGATTTATTCTAAAATATCAGGCGATCGTAAGAGCAAATTTGAGACTTGACAAACGTCAAGTAAAATTATATTTAGTTGTTTCGTAAAATTTGCTATTAAAATTTTCCGCCGAGAACACGCACAATCATTTTTTATCTTTTAATTGGACACGTTGAAAACTAAACTTTTATTTTTTTTTTTTAATTTTAAAACAGAACTTGTGTTATAAATCAATAACAACTTTTTCGCGCGCGCACCCGCGGAGAGATTAAACTAATGAAGCTGCAAGATACTTGTCGATATCTCTTAGTAGAGTCTTTAAAAGGTCAGTGTGTTTTTCTCTAAAGCAGATTTTGTATTAAAAGAAAAAATAAATTATACATTAGTCAAAAACTTCATTTAAAAGTTTAAAAGACTTTTAGATCTATCTCGCGCACATACGCAAGTAGAAGCTGCAACTGTGATGTTGCTTAGGTGCGATCATCACGTGCACGAGTTCCTTTTGAGAATTAAATATATCGAGGCTTTTCATTTTTCTATCAGTAAAAGCTAACTGTCTCATTTGGAACTGTACGCCTTTGTGTAATTATTGCGCGAAAGGGAAGGCAAAGAGAGTTCAGAATAGTTTCTACTTTTCGCATTATTTTAATCAAATTACTCTTAACCGTAACGAACAAGATTGTTCGCAATTAACCTCGGGAACATTCTTACGTGATTTTTAAAATTATATCTTAATGGTTACATAAAAGCATATTGTGCTCAGCTACGGAGTCTCGATTGCCTCGCACGAGCAAGGAAATAGAGGGAAAAAAAGGGGAGACTTGTTAAGTGACGTAATTCTACCGTGCTTTCGCACATAATATCGAAAGCTGTAAAGAAGTCGAATTGTGTAAAAAAAACAATAGTGGATTTGCGCGCGCGAAAATCCACAACGTGAATTTAATTATCGCTTGAAAAATTAAGTAGCGAGAAGTGGCGCCAAAAATTCATGACTTTAACTCGCCTCCTAGCTACTTCCGAGGCAGCGAAAGGATGACTCGACAAAAGATGCGGCGACACGTGACAGAGATTATCGCGGCATCAAACGTATGAGACGGGTAGCACGCGACCGAGCGGGATTTAAATCTGTTGCGATATAATCATTTCACTCCGCTTGTTTTAATTGCTTCTCCTTCGCTTCGTCCGTGCAATATCTTGACGAAGATTGGCTTATCCGCCAATCGGCTGCGCGATGTATCTTGTCTGCTGGATATAATAAAAAAAATTCGTCGTTCTTTTTTCAGGTTTACAGAGATTTAAGAAATCGATGCTTGCGGTGCAAATTTCGTCCGTAATAGGAAAAATAATGTTATTCTAATTAAAATATCGCATTTAGTTTTTACTTGTGATTTAAACAATCGAAATTAATATAGCGAAAATATAGAATTAGAAAAAAGAAGGAAGAATATTTTTTTCCTATAAAAAAAGTATATTTCCGCGAATTATCGTGGCTTCGTTATATCGCGGAATTATTCGTGCATCTGAACCATTAACCCGCCTCTCCGTTCTATAAATCGTCGGTCAATGGATTTTTCAGAGAGAAATATCCAGAAGAAATCGACAAACAAACATACTAAACTCAATACAATAAACTAAGTATGGTCCTGTGGCAGAGTTATACATTAAATACAGAAAGAAAATATAAAATAAAAAGAAAACATATATACAATAAAATCGTGGGGGAAATTTTCTGTGGCGTGAGACAAACAAAACGTCATTAACTACAAAATTGCGTAAAATTATAATATTAACAAACACCGGTTATACGTAATTATCTTTGATATGTATATATATATATATATGTATATATATGAGTAAAGTATACTTTGAAAGGAAGATCGGCGGCTTTATCCTTGTTGACATAGCTCGAAAAACCGTCGGACAGCTTCTTTGTCTTCTTACTTTTGTTCATTCTTCTCGGATGCGCAGCACGATAGCGTAATGGCCGGCTTCCTGGTTCTCTAATGGCCGAACGTAATGCAGGGTAGGGAGCTCTCGCACCACAGCTACAATATCCTATACGCGATAATCGAGCTGATTTAAAGCCGCGTGCTTCCGACCATGCAGGAAAACACTTCGATGTTAGGCACACCTGCCAGGTGCGAGCTATATAGCTTCCTCGCCGGTCAGTCCGGCCATTTCGCTTGGCGTGTTTCTAGGTAATATTCGGCACTTTCGTGTAATTTTCGCGCTTCCTGCTTTAAGTTCGAGTATTTTGTCTTCAAAATCGCGCGTGTTTATTACGTGTTCCGTAATATCAAGTTTTTCGATTGAGTATTATTATGAAACTTTGTATGGATATGCGCGCGTGACCATAACACTTAAAATTTTTATGTTTTAATATCGCGTGTTGCCACACTTGTGAGATAAAAAAAAAGCCGCATCGATTGCGTTTAGATGTGCGAACTATCGAATAATCGAATTCTGATCATATATCTCGTCAATGAAACAACTCGCCATGAACCGCGCGATATTTAACGCGGATATAAACTGAGATAAAGTACGTTAACGAGTATCGTTTGCAATACCGGAGATGGAGTACGTAACGTGATTCCCGCGCGAAATTTTCGAACGCGTTTTATTGCCAAATTTGACCTCTCTCGTTCTCGTTTCCCGCACGAAACGTGACTGCGAGACGGTTGAGGCGCCAAAAGGTGGCTTGGTGGTTTAATCTTATCCTAATCCGATTTGCGGACGAAAAAACGGAAAGAATTGACGCGCGCTGACGTAGTCTTTAAGAAAACGTCCGAATCTGCGATAAACCCGCGGTATCATCGTCGACGAATTACGAAACCGGATGTCGGTAAATTGCTCGACTTAATATAAAAATAAGTGCCGCGTTAACGCGCGAATTACAGCGTGAATTCTCACCTGCTCGCAAACGCAACGGGCGCGCAGCAAGAAGCAGCGAAATATAAAATTGCATTTGAGATGAATTTCTGCGCGTCAAAAGAAAAGAAAACTTGAAGTTTATATTTCACACGTAATTTTTTCTTTCTCTGTCACACAACGCTGTAACGCTTTTTATTTTTAAACAAACACTATCGGACTGACAGACAATCAGTTTTATTAATAAGTAAAATGATTCATAAATGCCATTAGTGATTTCGATTGTCTTTAATTGCTCATCCGTCGGGGTTTCACTCTGTTTCGCAAAATTTGATCTGCTAGCGCAACACAGGCGCGCGCTACGCACACACTATTGTTATTTTTATTTTAACGTGTTATGTCACTGAACACAACTTGTCACTACGACGACAGCTAGTACGTCTTACACAAACCATATAATACACATGATATAAGAGATGTCAGAAATAACGCATAAAAATCAAACTCAAAAAATAAAAGAAAGAGGGAAGAATAGAAAAACAACAGTGACTAAAGTCACGTGACAGGGAAAAGAGTAAAAAAAAGAATATTATATATATTATATATAATATTCTATATCTATATATAATACACACACACACACACACATACATACACACATATATATTGTAGTCACGTAACCGAGATCAGTGACCCCACCAAGGCCGCGCGGCCGAGGTCAGTGACCCGCCAAGGCCGCGCGGCCGAGGTCAGTGACTCCGCCAAGGCCGCGCGGCCGAGGTCAGTGACCCCGCCGCGGTCACGCGACCGAGGTTAGTGACCTTACTGTAGTATGTATATAATACATATAATACAATATAAAGTATAATATTATGAATATATGTATAATAAATTTATATGTATAATATATATTATTTAATGTTATATATAATCTAAATTACAGTCACATTTTTTTAGTCACGTGTTGTTTTTCTACTCTTTCTTCTCTGTCACGTGACTTTACTTTAGTCACGTTTTTAATTTTTTCCACGTATACTACGAACTGTCAAAATCGCTTTTTTGTCATTATTTACTCTCTCGATGTTACCGATTCGATTTGACTTGACTCGATCAACCAACTAACCAATCGGCAACGCGGAAAAGAGGCTGCAATAGATGCAATAGTTTCAACTTCGAAACGCGCACTTCGCGGTACACATGGATTTTTTTTACATAGGAGAACTAAAAATGGTGCAACTCATAAAAAAAGAATCTGCTCGAACATGTCATCCTGTTTACACCTGTTGCCAATTATTTTGGAACTGCAAATGAAACATGATTGATTTTAATTGCGTCGCGTGTAAGTTACACGAGTGTGTTAAATTGAATAAAGGCTATCACGGAATAGCGTTGCTCGTTACCGAGTCATAATGAGATTCGATGGGATTAGAGTATAGATTTATCGAGCTAATTCTAGTCTGCTGGCCATCGCTGATTCCGACCCCGTTTATTTCGAGTGTCAGCCACGGTGTCAGCAGAATTTTCCATCTTCTCACGGGTAATCACCTACGGGTGATCCAAGTGAATGGAAATTCCTATACATATTTCATCTCGTCTTTTATAACCCTTCGAGCTATTTGCCTTTCAGTGACAGGATATCGATCTGCGAGTTTCTTGTGCCGTTTCCATCGGGAGAGAAGAGCGCGATCGTTTTAAACTGTAAAGTGGAATATATGATAATTCCGTAGTTTGAAGAATATTTGAAATAGCGCTATTTAATTTGTTTGAACACGACGTGTTTTTGTAGCTGCTGCTTCGTTATTTTTTTTTAAAGAACAAAATCAATAGCTAAACTTATATTCACTCTCTCGAATCTAATTTAATTACTCTCTAATGAAAAACACTCGTTATTCGTGAATAAAATCAAACATTATTTGATTTATGTGCGTGCGATTTGAAATATTATATATAGAAAATAATTTTGACAAAGAACAGAATGTGATATATGAAATTCCCGCGAAACGTATCGAGCAAAGTATTGCGGCAAACAAGTTTGGAGCGGCTTACAGTTATATCACGGCATATTACAGCAGATAATTACGTATTAATTAATTGCACGGTCCGATGAACCGTAACACTGATATTTATAATTGCATTGTACTTATTAATGTATCACTACAATTCATATAAATTTGCATTTTATAGCAGAGCGGCCGTGTAATTTGCGTTGATCATACGTCGCGCGTTGCAGTCATTTGCAGATCACCCATTGTAACACGTAAACATAATCGCCTAATAAAAGATCGCAATCGAAACGCGTTTGAATATACGAGACCGAGTTTTTCGGCGCACGTTAGTTGCAAACGAATAAACGCTTTTTAAAGAACGTTTTTTTTTTTTTTTAAAGAGAAGATTTTTGCAAAGAGAGCGACAAATTGACAGACGGGGAATTTTCAAAAGTTCGTCGAACGATCTTCGCGCAGATACAGAATCACGAAGAGAGAAATACAGCATCGACGTATTTACCAGGCCGTTATTGCTCCGTATAGAGAAAAGGCGCGCAACAAAAAAAAAAAAAAAAAAAAAACTCGCGGCACACGTTTGCCATATGTTTCGCGTGTATGTTGGAATGACGACGGCTTTTATATCTCACTTCGTGATGCTACTAGCGTTATTACCGTATACTTCGTATGTGAAGTAGTGCCGCACGCCATATACAACAAGCCAACCCCTGTGTGTAATAACAGCGAGCTTGGCGAGCGAACGCGAGCGATCGATAATCCATCCTGCCGTAGATGCGAGATAACGAAAATCGCCCCGACGTCCCATTGAATTTTTATCATTATGTCGTCGTCGATACGAGCACGCGATCCTCTCTGTATCCTGAAACGCGTACGAGAAAACGTTTTTCCGTCATTCGCTATATAATAATAACGCGGTTAAAATCACAGAGCAAAATGCTCGAAATGGAATTTCGATTGCGGCCTTTTGTATTCAAGTGGTTGCGCATTATCAGCCAGATTTGCTTTATCTCGGAATTTTTTTTATCGATATTTGTGTCGCATTTGTCGTAGCAATTGAACACTTCCGCTTTTTATGTCACACAAACGCGGCGAAAACTTTTACGTTTTCATTCATGAAATCGAGACTTGCACACACGGTAAGGAAATATTTATTCAACATTTCTCTTTACTTACACGTCAGCTTCGCGTATGATTTATCCGTCGTTACTCCCGTTTTCTGAGTGAAAATCTCCGAAGGATCGAGTCGTGTAATCACAGTCGCGAGATCTCCGGGGTCATCCTTTTACATCCCGCGTGAATACGGTGATCCTTAATCCTTAAGTTGGGTCGAAGTTTCGGGGTTGCTCGAAACCGTAAATAGTGCGTGACATCCTTAATCCGAGACAAGAACTATCCTATCCTATCCTCTCTCTCTCAACGATTATTCCTTTAGAAAGAATATCAAGATACCTTATCTTCGCGAGCTGTGTTTCGCTATTTCTTTCTTACGCGGAGATAACTGAACTAGCTCCGCGCTTTTTCTAATTTATTAAAAAATGAAAATTTATGCCAATTATACATTCCAGACCTTTAGAAGTCTACAATAGATTCATGCAAAAAAAAAAAAAAAAAAGTATTCCACACCGGATGAGATTTGCTCGCGAAATTAAAAACATCTGCATTTTCCTAGTTGCATCTAAAACTTTGCCTCTTAAAAATATTTTATTTTATTTCTCTTATGCAAAAATGAATTCATAGAAGTCGTACACATCTACGTTATTTCATCGCACAGTATGTCATTTTATTGAGGCTACGCCTTTTACGTGTTCTCCCCGTGTATCACATCTAACATGCAGTTCAGCGATATAATTTCGATTATTTCTTCAAATTCGATCGTCTTGAAGCACAAATCCTTGCGGTACTACTGTGCGAAGGAATTGACGACGCACGTTTACTTCCCCACGTAGAAACAAAGTTTTATCAAATCCGTGTGCAACATCTCCGCCGCAAGTTAGGGAGTTTACCTAAAGAGCCGCTCACTCATCCATCACACCATCTTATACGTGCACGTTCGCGTGCACTCACACACAGCAAGTGTCGAGACGCGCCTGGAATCGGGTGACAATAGACGCGCCGGGAAATTGAGTTGGCACTGATTAGACATTGCCGGCGTGCCGTCATGCCGCGATGGTTCGTTGGAATCTACTCCGGCATACTCGGCGAGTCCAATTCTGCGCCTTGGAGGACCGTCCGATATTACTCAAGACTTTAAATCAAGCGTCCCGCGCGTATGCCGCCGTCGTCGCTACGGAACGCATCAACCGAAATTAAATGCGTCGCGCTACGGGGAAAATAGATTTTGGGTCGCGACATCTCAAACGCCGAAACGTTTGTGTTCGTGTATTTGTCGCGTCTCCGCAACGAGATCTCTCTATATAGCGGGTACTGTAATAAAAAAATATAACACAATATTTATTTTTGTTCAGATCCACTTGTAATTTTATTTATTTTTCGCGTCATTGTTATATAGATACGTCTTACTGCTATTTTTATAAAAAATTATATCAATATTTTTCTTTAATATAACATATCTTCTCGAAGAGAAACAACTATCTTTGATTAGAAGAAAACATATACTTGGCGAGCGGCTGTTTTCTTTTCAATGTCTGATTTTATCGATGTCGGATTTTATTTGACGTAAATTACCGCTGAAATTCTGCGTGAATAAAATTGTATGATAAGTATAAATATATGTATGTTATACAACAAACTATAGGCAACTTTTCTCTAGAAATCGTCGAAAGTTTTCTATTTTGACCACGCCAGTCATGAGCCTACCTACGGAACGTGCTGTATCGCTGATTAAATCGCAACATAATTCCTATATTCCATAAACCGCATCAAGCTGCGCCGTTATCAATTTTGCGCAGATACCGATTGCACGTTGCCAGAATATTATCGGCTTGTCCGGAAACTCTGACGAACGAAGCGCTTCGAGCGACCCTCATATTTTCAAGCTTTGCATTTGATAGAACAGTATATATGCGGTAGTTAAATGCCGGTCGTCGATCACAGCGCGACGATTCTCGAATTATTTTCGGTTTCGAGAATGTCTCTGACTTGTTCGGGTGATTTTTCGCAATTTTTTGCACGCGCTGTTCGTCATTTCGGCACAACAAATTGGTATCGCTACAAAATTCGAAAGAGGAATAATTTCAGAAATAATGACGTTTGTCTGTCACTTTTTCATTGGCACATTATCTTTCATTGCTGAAAGATATTTTTTCATTATCTGCATTCGAAAAAAGAAAATCATTGATATATGAGATACTAAAAACGCGGAATATTTGCAGTACGAGCAAAACCTACATTATCTTGTCGTGCTTTTGTTTTAACTCTTTTTAATTAATGAATAATATCTTCCGACAAAGCCATGTCGTAACAGAGCTCTAAACCGGAGGTTTTGTGCACAAAATTTAATTATCACGTATTTGTGTCGCATTATTTTCACGAGATTCTACCTTTTGCAACGTATAGGATTACAGATTATAGAACTTCGTTATGTACAGAAACGAAAATCTTTTTCTTGTTTGGGTGTAAATATCTGTTTAAAACATCCTTATATTTTTGCGACTACGTGTTTGTAACCACATGAATTTCTCTTTTGTTCGATCGTACGCATCGCTCTGAAGCACGTCAAAGGGAGAAAATACATATTGTGTCCTTAAAAACCTTGATATATAATAAAATGCACATCAAAACGTCACATGTGAATATGTTATATGTTTTAAAACGAATTAAGGTTAAAATTAATTTCTTATTTAATTTACAAATACTGCTAGTCTTGATTTTCTGTAGTTTTAAATTAAATTTCTGGAACACAGACTAAACAGCAGTCCTTTCTACTATTAAAAACCTTTTGAAAGAAATTTAATAAATTTAAATATATGTAATATTTTAAATTATTAAAAAATTGTGTTTTATAAGTTTGATTTATGTATAAAAACAATTAGAAAGACATTTTCTGTTATTCTTATAACAGTATCTATATAATAATCTTTTCCATTACAGCTTATGGAAAAAAAATTGAAAATAAAAAATTTAATTTTTGCTCAAATCTTCATTGAGATTTATAAACAACCAAAAAATGAATTTTCCGCGAGTAACGTGTTTTTCCGAGATTTTCAATCTGACACACTGCGATGAATAATATTCGCATCGTATAACAGATGACCATTCCGCGCGAAAAGTTCGAGTGGATTAAAAATCGCGATCGAAAAGATCCCTGACCTTTTTATCTCCGTGACCCTTGTTGACGCGGACTACATGACTTTTCTTATGCGCACATTATATATAATACGTTTGATACGATATGAGCGGAGCATGGACCGAGGGACCAGTAAGCCCGAGAAAGATAACCCTGCGGCTCGAACCTTCCAGCGTTATGCCGATAACGAAAACCCGTTTCCGTAAACCAATGTTCTCCTCGGATCCTTTGGGAGTACGTACGTAATCTATTTCAGCCCTTACGAGGATTACGCGGATTTTACCGTGTTCTCCTTGCGACGAAACTGTCCCGCAACGCAATCATATATATGTATAGATGGACTATGTTATTCGCACGGAGAATTAAATTTCCTTCGCCCCGGCTTATGTCCCGGATTTAAGCAATATCGAATTTACGCTTTCAAACGAAAACGTAATAATCAATAAAGGAATTAGATCTGTGCCAATTTTTATAACAGAGCACATAAATATATGTAAGAATCTTTCGTTGGATTTGATAATTAGTTCATTATTTAAATAAATAGAATCAATCACTGGTTAGAATATTAGAAATTTAATAATATAGCAAATGTAGTTACATTATACAATTAATGATCGTTTCGAAACGCGTAATCTTCCGGGCGTCTATTCTCATCGGCGAACCGGATTCGAACCTTCTCTGTACGCTTTTCATCGCGACTCCGTTTTGCTCTTTCAAATTTGTTGGTTGAGGCGTCAACAAAACATGAGAGAGCTGAGAATTGAAAATACTCGTCACCTCTCGCAAACATACAAATTGAGAAGTAATAACAGTTAAATTCAAACATACAGTCACAGAAATGTATAATACATGAAAATCTAATTTTTTCGAGGTTCCCACATATATGCAAGATTTTTATGACAAGCTGAGATAGAAGATTCTTAAACACAACTTTTTTTTAAAATAAAATTTACAACACTCTGTTGGCAAAATGCGATTATCTCTTATCTTTGTTAAAATAACTATATAACGAGAAACGCAAAAGTTGATTATTGAAACAGTTGTGAAAAACACATGAATGATCATGACCGAGCGCTCTTAACCAACCACGTGACGTCTATGAATCCCAAGATTCTTGAGCGCATAAATTGTTGAATTCTTGGCAGCGTGAAGCCTTGAATATGGATATGGAGAGTTAGTCTCTCTGTAGTGGTCAGCGATCCACCGTTCCGCAATTCTAGACATACCCTATGGAGCACATACCTCTCGCCTCGAATTCGAATCCGTACTTTGGCACCACTCGGGCTCTCCGGAGATTGCGGAGATGTCTTGAGAATCTCTATAGATTATCGATAAGACATCGGACGTTCGCTGTAGTAATTGTTGGCGGGAGTTGGGAAAGCATACGTCTTATTTCCTGCGATGACAGTTACAAATTAGACTGATTGGACGCTGCAATTACGGAGTTTTGTCACGTAACGTTGTCATTTCTCTACGATGTTGTGAAGTTGAATGAAAGACGCTTTTTTTTTTTTGTTTTTTTTTTACTGATATATACTTGTGTTAAAGAGAAAAATATGTGTCTGCGGAAAGTTAATTTTTCTCTGTTCCATCTATCGAAAAACTCAACTTGTTCCTTGTTATTTGTTCGGCGGACTCGCGCGTCAGATTCGCGTAAAGAAAGAAAGTGAGAGGCCGAGAAAAAAATATCGAGTTTTTTACGCGTTCGCGAAGTTTTGCCGAATGGAAGCGGACACACGACGGGATTCTTTTGAACGTTTGGCGACCGTATTTTTATTCTATCAAAAGCAAGCCGACTAACGGAATTTCGAACTTTGACAAAACGACACCAAATTATTACCTACTCTACATTGTACCGATCGGCGAGTCTGACGCGAGCGACTGTAATTTGATATTTGCTCAGTCGCCCGCACGAAAAGCTGCAGAAACTTTCGAAGCATTGAGGATGAAATTATATCACTTCGCAAAAGATCGATAGACTTTTGCGACAGACTTTCCAACTTCTTTCAAATTTGTTTTTTTGAAAATTTCTCGATAAACTTTTTGTTTGCACACTTCACACTCGTCGAAATTTTCATTTGCACCTCTACTTTAATTGTTATAAACAACAAATTTTTATTGTAAATAAAATTTGTGTGTTTTTTTTTTGGAAGGAGAGGATATGCAAACGAAACATCGAGGTGCACAAACGATGTGCAAACATTCTGCACAAAGAAAGTGAATTGTTTTGAATCGCGAGAAACAGCGATTCGCGTTTTTTCAATCGCGATTTTATTACGCGATAAAATTCTATTGCGTATTAAATTATCTTTTTTACAATAAATTTATATGTCGGAAATAAATGTGTAATAAAATAAAAAGATTAAGCAATTGCGTTTAAGATTTCGTAATAATATGTCAAACTATCGAAAATAATGTTGAACGTAAAAAAAAAAGAAGAACAAATCATGCGTGTGATTGCGTTTTCGTTTATTCTCTTTTTCTTCTTTATCAAAATAAATTGATCAACCGCATTATATCTTCTGCATTGCCATCCGAATCAATATGAGATTACCCCTGTAAAACGGGTAATAATGCATGCAATTGCACGTGAATTTTGTATTATCTTGAATCCGATCGTTTCAAAAGAGCATATCAATGCGACCTGCAATTTAAATTCGCTAAATCCAAAGCTACTAATTATCTCGTCCGAGAGATTTCCGGGGCATCTTCCGTTGTATCTCCGGTTCGTTCTACTTTGGAAAGTTTCCATTGACGATTAATCAGCAGTCGGGAGAAACTGCACGACAAAGCGTAGGTACGTTTCCTCGATACGAGTCTGTGGACTGAAAGTAAATTCGGTCGTCGAGCGCGCGCGCGTGCAAAAGCGCCGGGCACAACGCGATGTGCTAATAAATAGCACGGCTAGCGCAGTTTACGAAGCGGGGGAGGCTCCATAAATGCCAGACGAATCGCGAATGAGATTAGCCTAGTTTCGCGCTGGGTCCGCGAGGCAAAATTTTGCGAAACTGTTACGACTGCACGCCGAGATGGAAAGCGAACAGCGTCGCTAACCTCATCGCGCAACCCTTCTCATCCCAACCCTCCTTTTATATGCGCAACGTGCTAGCGGCGATTAGAGACTCTATGATTGCTTGTGCAGATTCGAAAGAGAAAAAAAGTACATCATAATTGTATTAATTCACAATGTCATAATTGATTGAATATTGTATGGTTTTTGAAATCATTGAAAGCACTGAACAATGCGAGTTTTTCTATCACGAAAGAATTTATTAAGACCTTGCTGCATTTCGAGCAAAAATTTTTTTAAATATTCAATCTTTTATTTTTTCTATATAAAAACTACGGGTTTTAACAATACAACGTGAGACAAACTTTTTGGCTGCAAAACAAAAAATTCGAGTTTACCCAAACAAAACATATTTGATTCTTCCTAGATTTTGATGATTACAGAATATTAAAATTATATAATATAATACATATTGTATATACACAAAAAAAGTACAGAAATTTGTTACCGATATTAGTACAGAAATCGACTTTATTTCTAATCTCAAAACTTCTTTTCTACGCCATAACAACATTTTTTGATTATATGTTTCATTCAGCAAAAATTGCTCTCAAAATAACATCGTGTCAAACTCGTACTATTTTACAAATAAACGCACAATACAAACGTATCCGTCAGTTGTATGTGTGCGGGGATAAAATTCGTTTCGATATTACTCCTCCTATACTGTGAAACTCGATGTCGAACGCTATCCGTTGACCCACAAGAGATTAAATTGCAAAAGCTTTTCATGCTGCGCTGCAACTGAAATTAATACAATATGTGTTCCACAATTTTTAATTTACCGATATATTAGTAGCTGCGCAAATAGAAAGAGCTATAAAAGTGCGTGGGCGTATAAATATATTATAATTATATATATATATATATATATATATATGTATATACACATATATAGTGTTTTTATCAAGTAAAACAAAACCATTAAAAAAAAAATATACAAAAACCATTTATCTCAAAATTGTTTTTATCAACAAAAGCTCTTTTATTAACAAACAGTTCAAAATTGTTTTTATTAACAGAAAAAGGCAGCTATGTGTGTTACACGATCGAAATCACATCGATTGGTACGGTCATCACGTGTAATTGTGGAATCGCATGATCTCGGTTGCTTGGCAAATCATGAATCACGTTCACTTGTTAGCCAGGGATACACCTTGTTTTGTTCATCGTTTATGCCATTAGTCTTATAACGCTCGCTCTGACAATGCGTCCGTCTATCAGCTCTCCGCACGCGTTTCCGTTTCGTCTGAATTGGCTTCGTTATGCCGACGGGACCTCAATTCCCAACGTGATACCAGCCAATTTGTATCCCTCCGGTGACCCCCCGCGTCTGCTTGTAGCCTACATTGACGATGTGGATGCTGTCTAATGATCGAATCCACCGCATCGAATCGGCACGCCGCCGAATTATAAACTTCCACGCATCTCCCCGTCTGCGTACAAACAGGCGCACGAATCCCCCCGTCGTCGTGCGACTGCATAAGTGCATTCGAGCACGTACGGAGACGCCGAGTTCGTACGCGAGTGCCGTTTCGATGCGATTCCTTGCTCCGCACCGTCAGCTATATCGATTCATGCCCGCAAAGGGATTCGCTATATCCAATAGAATTTCCTCTCTAAGGCCATTGAGAGGCCATTGTGCGTGAGACGAGAATTCGAAAATTTTAGATTGTTTCACTTAACGCAACATATGTATTTAACAAAGAGCACAAAATATGAGATTATTTATTTTAGTTAATAATTATACATATATATATATAAACTCTACGTGAAATCATTTTCTTTCTTTATATCTTTTCTTTTGTTGACAAAGATTACACTATCTGAAATATGTATATTGTCGTATGTTCGCGCATGCAAATCTTCGAATTTGCATAGACAATGTTCAAAAGCTTTAAATTCTCCTCGCAAAATTCTAGAAAACCTCAGCGAGAAAATCAATTTGCAAGTCCGCGTTTCATTATCACTATTATTTTTTTTTGAAGTCACTCTACATTACGTATTCCTCGGCAAAAATTGTAATTCCGAATTTTTGTGTTGAAATTAACCTCTTTGTTTTTCTTTATGTTTTCCCAACCGTAAACTTTTCGCGCTTTGTATCTCTCGTATCGATTATCGCATTTGCATGAAGCGTTTGCCTTATGAAAAATAAAATGGATGCTTGTAACAACGTTTCTTTTTACTTCATGAAAGTCTTTTCTCCCAAGTTACGAGATGCAGATGAGTATAACGCAGCTCTCTCGCGCGCTCTCTCCCTCTCTCTCTTTCTCTCTCTCTCGGTGCATTTTCTTGTTGCATCGCTGTTGCGCCACATATACGCTAGCAGATCAATATTCGCAAAGGGATTCCCGATATCCGATCAAGCCTGTCGACGAGATACCGTCGTGTGTGCGTCGACTCACCTCGGTATAGTTTCGCAGCTCCCACGGATTTTCGTTTCACTTACAGGGATTGAAAAACCTGTCTTACAGTCAGGATTACGGCCGCGAGCGCGGATAAAATTGTGATTTCCGGATGTCGGGACGCTCTGAATTGTTTCCTTTCGAAAGAGACAGAGCGCGCGAAACGCTGTGCGATCTGTATCGCGCGCGTATTCAAACAACGTAATTTATAGAATATTCTTATTTCCGGTGATCGACGGATGCGTCAAAATTCTCTTTCTCTTGCGGTGAGTAGAATTGGAGAGACAACAAATCGCATCGATGGGTTTGTAACGTAAAAATTCAAAAGACAGACGCGCGCGATGGAAAATGATCGTATTACAACTTTTTTAGAAAAATGCATTAATGCGAAAACTTTCCTCATTATCCGCCAGTTAATGAATACGCGTTGCGTCCGCGGAGTTAACGGACAATATTATGCAGTTCACCTGTTTTTTTATCACAATAAAAGCAAGCGAGTTACTTTATTAATTGAATCGCAAAAAGGAAAAGAGCGATGATTGCGGAAGTTTTGCACAAAGCACGCCTTGCTTTAAAATACTTGGATGGATAATAAATAAACGGAATACTTTACATTCCGTGAGATAAAAACTGAGTGGCAATAAAATAAATGAAGTTTTTACGAAACGATATACTTGCGTCAGAACATTTCATGCTTTGTCACATTTTCGCGTTTAAAGTAAGTTAACTTCGTAGAAACGAAACGTTCGGACTGATGTCAAATTACGGTGTATTTTGCAACGAAATTTTTCATCAGAAAAATTGTGAGATAAAATTACGAAGAAACAAACGTGAAACAAAGACTTGCGTCTCAACGATGATGCGCACGCGAACGCGCTAAAGTCCTCGTGTTCTTGATGAAAATGACGGATATGCGCCAGAAATGCGCTCTAATCCGTTGCGGCGGGATATAGATGACAAGGTTCATTTATGAACAGATGAAATCGACGGTAGCTGAGAGCCGGTGGTGCCATCGGCTACACTAGGAAGTAATTGACTCGGCGACGAGCAGTCACATGGCGCATACACGAGAATCGCCGGTACGTCGTTCGCGTCCCGCGGCATCTGGCAAACGCGAGTTTCTCATTTATTTTAGTGTGTGTGTGTGTGTGTGTGTGCGTGCGCGCGCGTGCCGAACAAGAGTTACGCGCTGTCACACCTTCACTATTGCGTTTCTTCTTCGAAACGTCGTACGGATAAACGCGCGCGGAAACGTGAAATTTTTGTTTCGAGAAGCTTGAAATGGTGAAGTGTGTGACGAGAGAGCCGTGCCATAATCAATATGGTCTCTGGAGAGGAGAGAAATCGTCTCGTATGGATTCTCGCGCGTTTGCGCGAGAAGTGGCGAAAAATGAAAGCAAACGCGCTTCGCACAACACTCGTTACGAAATCACTTTCGCCAATATCTATTAAAACGTCAATAAAAATCCACACGCGTGCAATTAAATGTGCTATATTTACGCACTTTAGTCTCTACTCTTACGGCAGTAAAGTTTTTTTTTTTTTTTGCGTTGCTGACGAGAGTCGTTGCTGAAATTCAACGATCGTTAATGGATATAGTGAACACATTTTCTCTGTCAGATGTTTCGAATTTTTTTACCCACGTAACGCACTCGTTGTTGATACGCAATTTTTGAATTCCTGAACTTTTCGTCGTAATTTAATATCGAATCCGCAGATCGTTTCATATATACATACATATATATATATACACACATATATATATATATATATATCTTGTATATACGTTGCAGAAATTCATCCGCGCAATATTTTTCGTCATATCAAATATTTCTACGACAATGAATGCCGCGGAAGCAATAACGCGCGGCCAGAGATGCAAACGTCAACGAAAAATATTCTAAGCAAGATAGAGGACGGATATCGATGAGTTGTGAGGATCGCGGACCGGCAGAGAAACTACTACCTACCTTAAAAATTTCCTCTCGATGTGTTCAATGGGACGTTGCTGGGAATTCAACAGTTCCTAACCGCACACACCGTACACGCACACATACGTGTATTTCGTCGAAATGTTATAAAAAGTTTGCAACTACTTTTTCTCATGAAATGCTGATTTTTTTTTTTTTTATCGTTTACAGAAGGAAAACGTGTCGAAAAATAGTGATGTGTAACGTGATCAAGAAACTTGGTTCGCAGAAATTAAAAAAAGATGTCGGAACAAACTACACTAAATAAAATGTTGTGAACGCTTTTACTTTTTTTTTTCCTACGACACATAGTGCGGGACACTTTTTTACGTGTGTATAACATAATAAAATATACAATAAAAGAGAGTGGACGACACTGAAACGTGCAACGGCGCGCGAAAATACGAAACGTGTCATGATGAACGAGAAAAGGCGATGGTAGATACAAGCCGCGCGTTGCATCAGACAGATGACATTTCTCGCCGATGTCTCCGGTACGTACCGTGCCGTGCGCAAACTTGAGGACCGTTCGACATTTTTTTACCCGCGCCGTTCGCTTCTCGCTCGACAGATATAAAAATTCAATTGCCACTCCGGGTGAGGAGAGGGTCTACTACCGTCGCCTATCTAGTCCGCGCTCTGGAAGTTGGCCAATTTCCAAGTCTCGGCGGAAACGAATAACCCCCTCGGACTCGGTTTTTCTCTCTGACATTTTCTCCTCCCTTGGAGTTGTTCTTTTTTTTTTTTTTATTTATTTTTTTTGCTTATGCGCGCGTAATCCGCGAGCGGAGTCATTGCTACCGGTGGTGCAACAGTGCGATTTTTGCGGCGTGTTTGCGTATATCGACGTATATACAGCTCTCCTATTTGTAACGAATTTTTATGAAAACTACGTTCGCGCTCGTGGCGATATGTCGAGCGAAAACGTAGAGCATAAAACGCGACGTTTTCTGCAGGAATATTGGCGAATCAATATCAATAGTCAATTATCGATTGCACTAGCTGTGCATCTTTCCGACACAGCTTTTTTTCCTTCTCTTTCTTTTTTCCTATTTTTCTTTCTCTGTTTTTCTCTCTCTCTCTCTCTCTTTCTTTCACTCTTTCTAACAAAATTCGAGTAAAATAATAAAATTGTTTATTGCAGAAATATTTTTCTTTTATGCCTTACACAACGGGAAAATCGGAAAAAATACTTCGCGTGCCTGAAATTGTTTAAACCAACTATAAACAACCTAATAATAAAACTAACTAAAATATAAGTAAAAAATAAAAATAAAAATAAATTATTTTTCGAGAGATTTGATACGTGAAATTCTTTAATGTATTTCGAGAATATTTTCTTCAAGACGCTTTTATCGATGATGCTTTAATGCGAACAAGTTGCTAATTACCATCTCGCGGCTTCTTGACGGTGATCAAAACAGTTGAAGCGCAAATTACGGCGAAGGGGCTTCATTAAGTCGCAAACGCGCGCACACAAGCGATTTGACGATATCTAAGATCGAATTTCAAAGAAGGAAGGAAACATACTAGAGCGAATTCATGATCTCCTAGAAATGTCTGTTGTTATCTTCAGCAATACTATTAAAAGTGAACAATTATTATTATTATTATTATCGCAAGCGCAGCAACTTCTATAAATTTCTCACAATCACGTCCCAGAACGTAAATTTACATTTTTTGTTGATATGTATTTCTGATAATAGAAAATTTAGTGTTACACGCGCAAAAAAGAGATACAATAGCGTAATATTTTGTAACACAATCTCGAACCATACTTCCGTATTTTCACCTCTCTGGTCTTGGCTTGGCTCCAACAAATCCTAGAAATCTCAAAAGGATTACTACTGTGGCCGACTACGCTCCCACACGCAAGGATATCCCAAAAAAGAAATAGTGCGTTGTGTAAAGGAATAAAAGTTAAAAATTTTTTTCTCAAATTTAAGAACGATTTGTTTAACAGTCATTTTTTTTATTACAACACAAAATTGTATTCAACCATTGGAGAAATTGATATAGTTGTGCTTTAACGTAACGGTATATAAAAAGTAGTACACTTTTTCTGATGTAACATCTTTCTAAAGTAAAGTGGGATCAATTAATTGTGCAATAATGATATTACATGATTGGATATTAATGGTATTTGATTTTTCGAAAGTTACCTCGTCATAATTTATATAAATCGCAGAATCTTTCGCAAACTAACGATACGCCACGTTATTAGCGTTATCTGCGTTATTTCATTAATTCTAAACCGCTCTTTGCGGAAGTAGGCAAACGTTTCATAAATAACGTACAAGGTAATATGAAGAGTTTGCGTGCTTCCTCTTCGCTCTTGTCGACTCTTCGTCCGTCATGCGCATACGCGTTGTGTCGAACTCGTTTTATCCTCGTTTTATGTGCACGTTGCAGCGTGTGCGATCCCGCGGGAGCCCTCTCGGTAAGGGTTAAATAGATGCCAGAATATGATAGCGAGCAACGAACGAATTGCTTCTGTAGATGAGTGTTCTGACGGTTCTTCCTCGGAGGATTTAACGCGTCACTTTGAACGCGAAACGTGACGTCGCATATTCAGCGCTGTGCCATCTCACGTTCTCTCTTCGTGCCTGAAATCGCTTTTCGTCTATGCGCACCCCTTTTGTTCTATCTCTAACGGATTCCTCCTCTTTTTTCTTCTTATCGAGGGCCGCGTCTGTCTGTACGGATTTGCGAGTCTCGTTGCAGCCGAAACTCGATGAGATTCTCATGCCTCGTCGGAGTGATTTAATCCAAACGCTTGTTCAGCTCACGCAAAATAGACACTTCTTCCCTCGCTTGTATGATGAATTCATTAAGAGAGGAAGAAATCTTGACTGCGCGGCGGTTTCTGCATATTTCAGCTCAACGATATGGATGTAAGCAAAATCCTCTCCCTCAAAAAAAAAAACTTCAATGTTTGAGAATCCTGAACTAACATATGATACACGGTAAGATCGTTAGGAAGTTGCGGAAAAAGGCTAGAGTGAGAAATATTACGTATTATCTGGTTGAAGATCAATTTGTGCGGTCGTCTTTATCGATCGATCGTACAATTTTCTTCGAAAAGTTCAACGTGGCGATGATAAGCTATCGTATAAAAACAAAACAGAATTTTTTACATTTAATTGCGCGCGAGTTTTACTTCTCAAAAACGTAATATCGCGAAGAAATATATTAAAAGTTTGCAAAACACTACTCTGTTTGGACTTTATTGGCTCTCTGTGAAATCGCGAGAGAAAAATTATCAACTATTTGTGTGTCGTATTTTCTATATATTTTTTTTTATCCCGTTGCTATAACTACAGTAATCGTGAGAGGAAAATTATCAACTATTTGTGTTTTATTTTTTTTATTTTTTTTTTATCCCGTTGCTATAACTACGGTAAGTATATTGATTGTTGCAACATATGAATGCGCGGACGCGTTAAAGTTTGCTCTCTTATTATACGCTCGCATCTTGCTTATCTCTCTTACTTCTTTACGCGGATTGTACATACATAACTATATATTTCATTGTCACCAGCGTAAATGAGTGTACATACTCGTCGCGGCATCAATCCCGTACATATGATTCTGCCAGATATATACATATACTACAAGCTCGCGCATGAGCATCGAGTATCGCAGCAACTATGGAGCGTCCTCGAAATGTATCGGGGGTTCGTAGAGTGTCGATTCTCACGCTGCGATATGCATAAATAGGTGAGTACGTTTCCACCTATGTGATGCAATCTCTGGGAGTAATGCGTAATCACGATATGTTATTCCGATATTACGCATTACGAGAAGAGTAAAACCCAATCGATCGTAAGAGATTGTTCTGTTTTTTTTTTGTTTTTTTTTTACAATAGCTTATTCGCTACGTCGGACTTTTACGGAAGAAAATTGTAAACGATCGATCGATAGAGCGACCGTTGCTTTACGAATTATAATTTTCAACTAAATAATTTTACGAAATTTTTAACGTATTATATTGATATTGACGCGAAGTGTCAGTCACATCTTGTTGTAAGTTGTGTTCTCTCCGGCTCTCTAGTGAAAACACAATGTCTGTTTACCGCGTTGCAATTGCGTTCCGACTATACTTTTGTTTTTTCATTATGTAAAATCTATCAAATATATATATATTTGCGGGGGAAATATATTAGATGGAAATTTCTATACGTTGCGAGAACTGACACGAACACCCATCGATAATCATAACATCATAATTTTATAATGCAGACATTAATTAATTTGTAATCAGTACACAGAGTGTCTGTATTCTACACAGAAGATTTCATCATACATGCAGATTCGAAGCTGATCGCGTTATTCGAGATTATCCTGTTGCAGCGCCAGTTACAACAAGGGAAATCGTGCCTCTTGCACGAATCCATGGAATTTGTAATTTGCGTTCGATGCGAATAAAAGTAGAAATATTAAAATTACACGTTCGCGCTGATCCGCGGATACGTGATATATATATATATATACGATTTTATACGGCATTACCGTGCGCGCCCCAAGTATATATAGCCAACAGATATTAGCGTGAATAAAACGTCATTTTTCTTGAAATTCTTTTTATTGTCCGTATGATAATTTTTCTCATAAGATCTTACCGCGCGCTTATCTTCTCGGAGAGATTGCGAGAAGAAGCGATTTATCTTAAGTCACGTCGCGGTTTGTTTCTTTTTCGCGAAGATAATGTCTCTCTCACATATGAGAGAAGGTTTAGAAACAAAAACAACACCACCGTTACCGCAGTTATTGGGATAAAATTACGGAACGTTAAGAAACTATCATTAATTCGATATTACGAGTCGCAGGTGGAACAAGACCGATGAGATTGCCGTCCATAGCAAACGAGGTGTTGGAAAGTACATATAATTCTGCAAACGTGCACCTCCACGTTGGCCACAAGCGATAAGACTTGCTTGCGAAACGTCCTCGGAATTTATTTATGAAAAATGTATAAACCGTGCAGCACACGCGCGCGCGAGCAAAGCTGCAGCAACATTGCACGAGAATGCGCAAGAACGAACGCGGAAGCGACGTCCGTGTACGTGTGTGTGTGTGTGTGCGTATGTGGATGTGCGTGCACACATGTGAGAGCAAGAGGTGAACGGGAGCGGAAATAAGGGGGCGCGAAGAGAGTAAATAGCGTGAAGAGGAAGAAAGAGGGTGGCACCCGAACGGGAGTGAGGGAGGGCAAAAGAGTGAGAACTGGATAACGGTATGACCCACATTTGGCCTACGGGTCACAGCAGACTATTGATTCAGTTCGCTCTTAAACACAGCCACCGTTTCATTTCGTTCGATTTCTCCTCTCTCGTTCTCTCCCTCTTTTTTTCTCCTCCGCGATGAAAATCGCGATTCTTTCACCAGCTCGAAGCGTTCACAGTCCGATTGTTGGAGCATTCGAATTATCATGAGCAGAGCAATTATGTTTCATTTGAAGTATCAATGGATCCTTTCACTAATCTTGAAAAAAAAGTAAAGATATTTTATTTACATAATGCTTTTATTTTTTGTACTTTTTTTTCTCGTTTTTTATCTCTCTCTCTCTCTCTCTCTCTCTCTCTCTCTCTCCAGACATGCAAAACCATCTGCCATCTTTTCCCGGATGTTTTCCGGATTTTTGTGCCGAGATTTTTAAATGCGCGCGTAATTTTTTTATCTTGAGCACACACGCGCAACGAGATATTCAATTCGTCTGTGATCACGACAGATGGCAAAAAGTCACGTTCGTCAATCTCCGGTTCTTCTTTTCAGGCAGATAGTACTTGGGAAAGAATCGGAAGATTAAAGCCGTATATTTTTTTTTTTTTTTTTTGTCCAACCGTATTCATCCGATCGCTTCGCAAGTTTGCGATATTCCGACAAATGTTTGATTCTCACGCCGCTCATTTTCGCGTTACTTCTCAGCAACCAGGGAAATGGCATTTTTTAATCCTCTCTGCGTCGAAAATTTGTCACTTCCGTTTGGCACTTTGGCACACTCGGTCCACGCGAAAATCTTTCCACGAGCGACGGCAGCAGACCGTAGACCGGTCCCGCGCGCTTCGTGCCGCACTGCAATTGAACCACTTAGCTACTTTGCGAACGTTGTACTGCTAACCACCTGACGCGTTCCAAATTAAATAGAGAAAAACTCACGGAAAGTTTAACTCGCGGCCGCTTCGTAAAAAATAAAGCTTATTAACGCAGGAATTCCCTTCTTCGCTCGCCCGCGGGATAGTTAGAAAAACAGTTGACAACGCGAAATTTCTTGAACGGCTCTTCAAAACTATCTTCAGCCTATCCGTTTAATAATTTTACTTGCAAACTTTAGGATGAAACTTTGCGTAGAACGTGTAAACTGTTGAGTGGCAACTCGCGTTCAACTCTTTCTTTTTTTAACGATATTTCTCGACTACAAAGTTGTTTTTATGAAATTTTTATATTAAGCTTCAATCTCATTCTTGTGTATGTGTGTGTGTGTGTGCGTGTGTGATGCCAATAATTTTGTATAAAAATTACAATCTACAAGTAGACTTGATTTGGCTGTCGCGATTTCGCTGAAATTAGGTGATATTTGTTAGGTCGCGCGAAATAAATATGCGGATGGAAATACAGTACTAAGTTAAATATTTCAATCATAGATAATAATAACAAAAGTGACACACTTGACGCTAGTAACAATAAGAAGAATCGCTAAAATAAACGACGGCCGTGTTACAACAACGTTTGCCAACAAACTGCGTCGGTGCAATTTACGGATGTAATATGCTATGCTATTTACACCATAAACTGCACACCATAAACATGATAAATAATATCAAAATAATGCACGCTTTGGGTAGCGTGTATAAATAACACGCGCGGTCAATTTCCGCGGACCAGCAGCGTGAAGGCTGCATGTAACAGCAACGTTACAGCATCAGCTCCCTTCGCAACCTGTCGTTTCGCGTAACGCGCGGGCGTTAACGTAACTCCCGCCACGCCGGGAAATTCAATTACGAGATAAAACTCGAGGAACGATTTATCGCGCGATGGCCGCCGCGGATTATTCGTAAAATAAACTCGTAAACGTACTGAGCGACGACAAGCGCGCGAGCGACAATCGCGGACGCGTAAAATCGCGCATACATCAGCGGAACGCGACCGGACCACTTTGACGCTACAATTATAATGAATCAGTTTGCAAATGGACGGAGTGATAGAAACGCGACCGATAATCGATAGGTTTGCCGTTCGAAACGGCCGAACGATGGCCGATATCGCCGCGTGGCGGCGAAAACGGAGGGGTCCGTATTTCAATTGGCCGCGTGTTGTCCGTGTGTGGGCCATACCAATTGCCAATTCCGCACACGCATACGTCGGCACACGCGTGTGCCTACTAATTTGTTTAATTGGTAATGCAAGCGCACACTGCACTGAGAGATCGCGTTTCGTATTTTGTTACGAAAAAAAAAAGTTTCGCGGATGATATCTCAGTCAGATAGCCGATATGGGTGATTCGAGAGACTCCGCGACAAAATTCGTATCTTCAGGAAAGTTTGATAGGCAGCTTTTCCCCCCGTTATTTATGCGCGATTATGTTAAATCAGATAATCTTCTTTCTTGACCAAAATCAGTGTCAGAATTATGCAGAAAATGATTTATGTTCGCGAATGCGCGCGCGAAAAGTCACTCGCAAAAGTTACGATTCGCCGATCGACTGCGTATTTTTTTTTTTTTTTTTTTTTTCATCACTTCTCGAGACGTACTTTTTTGCAGCAAGCTTGTTGGTCGTGCGTGGATTTATGAGCGCAGCATTGCGAGCGCATCGTTGTGTGAGAGTTTTCTCGAGATATTCAAGACGTAAGCTCCTCCAGGTTTATAGAGATTAGGTTACATATATATACATATGTGTGTGGGTGTATGTATATATATATATATAAGAATTGGATAGAAAAAAAATCTTATATTTATGTTTGTTTTAACAAAATAATAAATAAAAATTTGTATCACAAATCACTTTGATCAAACTTGTTTAGTGCATGTGTGATTTATGTTATTATTATTGTATCTTATTTTTCTTAGAAATTATTTGATTGGTTATCAAATAAAGACGATGTATATATATCAAAAAAGTCAAATAAAACTAAATAAATACGGCAAAAAAGATTATACAAAATAATATATTACATCTACGCTCAATTTCAAAGCAAAAATCGGACCAATAAATTGCGTGTGCATATTCATATCTCTGAATTAAATGAATCCGTTTTCATTATCGTAGCAGTGGAATCGGAAAAATTCATATGGATGCCGGTTTAATATATTTTTTTAATTTTTGAAGTGCAATTATAACTCGGTGATACGGCAATTTTTCGAACAATAATGTGGTTTTCTTCTTATTAAAGTTATAGGGTTTGATGTTAAACATAAGTTCTGATGTTTTTTTTTTTTTTTTTAGACAATAATCAGCATAGAATTCATAAATACACGCTATGACGTCGCATGATGCATATGTTCGCGTTTTAATTATTATAATTCTGCGAATGCGCAAATAAAAGCACGGGATTACGAAACATTCTCGTCATGTTGACGAAGCGCTTTGATTGTAGGAACTGTTCCAATCAGGAATATGAATTATTAATTTGTTCTTTCTCTCTCTCTCTCTCTCTTCGTGAGCGTAAGCAGTTATCAATTGTTTATTATCAACTGTTTGCTAAAATAAAAATTACTCGTATATCTCCTTCAAACGCAATTTATAGAAATAAGCACATGCAAGCGGACTCTTCTGTGTGTAGAGAAGTTTACTTTATTGGCTCATCATATATTTATGTCAAAAGAAACAAAAAGCAAACGGCTTATGTGCGGTGATTTGAAAGCTGTTTAAATTTCTCTTCGATTTCTTTCCCAATAAGAAGCCTATAGATTCGAACGTACGGGATCGATATCGTCAAGGCAAGATTCTTCCCCGGAACGATGTTCTGAAATAGAGCTCATCGGAAGTGAGCCTTCTGTAGAGTCTTCTTCTTTGTGCCAGCCAATGTACGACATTCACATCGCGGGGCGTCCGATCACGAGCGATTTGTCGAGGGTGCGAGCAGCGGGAGGAATAATCAGCGTGATGTCAGCAGTAATTAGTAGCTCGCGCGGTGCTGCGGAAATTGCTGCAGGCGGCCGACTCCCGGGGCTGTGCACAAACACCCCGAAATATCTACATATACAGTCATTATCGCGGCCGTTTCGCCTCTCGTAGAATTACGACGGTATGCAAAGTTGCACGGATGCGATTTCGATACGTCACGCAAGCCCGATTTGAACGTTTCATACATTTCATATTTCAATTTACGTTATGTAATATATATACGTGATTTCTCTCGAGCGCCTCTTATCGTTGCGCGATTAATTTTTCTCTCTTTTAGTCACGTCTCTTTTTTCCATTTTCCGCACTTGTCTCTCTCTCTCTCTCTCTCTCCATTGGCGTACACACTCGCGCGCCATTGTTAGCGCGAGAAACGTGTTTCCTTTTTATCTTTCCCGAACCGCGTACGCTACTTCTTCGACCGGATTACATTTTTCTTTGAAACACTCTCGATAAAACTATGTTCCACTATGATCACCGGGTGAGTTGCACAAAATGCGGTTTAGCGACGTATCCCTAGTCTTTGCTCGTCCCAACGCGATAAGATGAAATTAAAGAATTCTTTTTCCTTATCAGAAAGACATTATTACGTTTAAACACACAGAAATCTGTGTTAAATATCACGATCGTGCGCTAAACTCCAAAAGCATATAAATTTAAAATAACTCAAATAGCTCACAGCGTGCAAGAGAGTTGTTCTTTATGCGTAAAATTATATCTCCAAGAAAATTATTCCTTGAGGGTATAAAGTAAATCGCGAAAAAAATAAAAGAAAACTAAACAAACAACAAAAATGTTCAAACTACGTTAATAACATATTGCTACAAAAAAAAAAAGAAAAAGTTCTTTTTTATCGCATTTGTACACTCTCGTTTAATAATAGCGTCGTTAATATAAAACTTTCAGCCTGTCACTGCTCTGTTGGGTCCGTTAATATTCAATATATGATTTAATCCCGTGACCTGGATTTTCGATTGCGCTGGCGATCGACCTTGCTACATCGACTAGGGTAATCCTTGTGATTAGCGGCAATTGAAATCTCCTCGTACTTGAAAGAGCGTCAGAAGTTATTACTTACTCAAGTTCCTGTTACGCGCAGTTTATTTTCATTATCGAACGCGCAATACCCGAGACGCTATCTCGTCTCGTAAGTAATCACACACTTCGCACGTGAACTTCTGCCGCAGCTTCCCAATATCGACGATCGATAGTAAGTAATAAGATATTTCGTAATAATGATTTTCGCTCTATGTGCATATTGTGTCGTGTTCCATTACTGCGGCAGACAATTTACGGCGCAATTTTTAAGTAATTGCGCCAAGTGTATATCAGTCGGTTTTCTGGACTATCATGTTATATGCACGCGTTACAATTTGTGTATTTTCAATAATTATTAAATTAGCTCAGTTGTATCTGTCCGATGATCAAGTGTTTTATCGGCTTGAGCGCTTGTCATTTTTATCGCAAATTATAAAATCAATTGTTTGTACAACAAATGTTGCTATTTGTTAAGTAACGATATTTACGTTTCAACTCATAATATTATACTATTTTTGTAAAATATATTAATTTTTTTATACATAAAATATCCATATGAAAATGGTAGTAAACCTTTACTTATTTTTTTTTTTTTATATAATTTTGTTTTGATGAAAAATATTTTGTGGGGAAAAACTCACAAGAAAAATAATTTATCACATTTTTATAACTTTAACAATATATTTCCCAAACGCCGTTGGGTTTATGTATGTGTAATGAATTCATTGAACAAGTGTGGTAAAATATTGAAACGCTTGCAACGATTTAATAATTACAACTTGCGGGTAGCTTATATTTACTTTTTTTCCCTTCCTCGCCCAATTCAATGAGACTCTCGCAAATAAACGCGAGCGCTTTTGATTAAAATATTACTGATTTCCAATAAACGCGTTATACAAGAGAAACAATGAAAAATATTTTTGGTTACTATAAAGCAAACGCCAATTATTTATAGAAAAACTTTATTAACTTGGCAATTTCTTATATTTGCACTATTCATATAACCTGTTACGTGTTTTATCGATAATTTCATGTTTTTATGTAGGAAAAGAGCAGATTGTTTAAAGAGCAGATTGGAAAAATAACAGTTATTATTTCGTCAAGCGCGTGTACTCTTTATTGAAGGGGATAAATTCTATATTTACAAAATATATGACATACAACATCTGTTACTTGTTTCTGCGTATAAATGTCAGACGCGACCGCCCATCATTGCCTTTGGTATACAAAGTGAAAACGTTGAGGATTCAGGAAAAAAAAAAAAGTTTAATTACATCCATTAGGAATCTAATTATAACAGGTACAAAAGCAAATCAGTCATAGTTGTGGCGCGCTCGCGAGGTTTTTTAATATCCCGCATGAGCGGACAGCGCGGCGGCGGCGTATTCGTGAAGATGACCGTCCGCTTCGTGTCCTTGACCGCCGTAGACCCCGCCTGAATGATCATTCTTCCCGGAGGTGTGAACCACCGCGTGAAATCCTTCCTTGTCCGCGTGATAACTCACGACACGGAGACTACCTCCGGGATCCTTCACGCTATATTCGCCAGACACGCTGCTCCCTACAGAAGAATCACACGATCAACAACAAAAATAATAAGCAAACAACGAACGCGTCTCTTAATTAAAATACTGACATCGCGGTAAAAATATTCGCGCGACGGAAGAGAGTACATTAAGATCGTTTTTTTCTTCATTTGAACTTTTGACGCATGTGCAAAAAGATTCTCGGAAAGTTCTCGTTTTTTTACTTTCAATATAGCGCGTACAAGCCACTCTAAACACACTTCAATATTTTCGCTCTAAGAAAAACTCGACTCCCCAACTTTGGTCAAGGAATATCGCGCGAAGTTTGCTCAATTTTGGTAAGTTTGTACCTGTGCGCGCGGCACTTTTGTACAACCGCGCGACATCACACCGATGCGTCGTTGACGACGGTTTACAATTCTTTGAGTCAACTTCGCGATTCAAGTAAGAAAACGTAGTTCCGAACTAAACCGCCGACGCACACACACACACACACACACACACGCATCGTTACACATTCGCGGATACATACAGACTCGCAGGTTACTCTCCGTGAAATGCAATTTTCTTTTCACCCGCGGCAATTTTTGTCGACGTCAGCGTCGCCGTCGGTGGAAATCGGATAAACGACGCCACAGGTAGTCCGACATTCAAAGACCCGACTCTCGACGTCGTTGTCGCGTTTGGTCCCGGGCGAAAGTCACGAAGACGCGCAAAAGTGACTTGTCGTCCTTTTCACTCACCGTCCCTGGACTCCTTTTGGCCGTGAAAGTCGCCGGTGTGATGGTCCTCGACGCCGTAAGAAAACTCGTATTTTGGATTCGCCACGTAGTCGACCGTGTAACCGTCGTGATGTCTGTGCTCACCGTGGTCTTGGCCGTGCAAATAATTGTGCTCACCGAAATGATCCACCACCACGTGCGGCACTTTCACCTCGTACTCCGGGCCCTGCACCGGTCCGTGGAAGTGCATGTACGAGCTGGCGACCGAGGAGTGATGATCGTGGAGAACGCCACTGTCCAACGGTATCACGCCGGCGATTGATCGATTGACCAGGGCGAGACCGATGGTTAGCGCGACGGTGACCTGTGACACAAGAAGTTTAACGTCGACACTACCGATGTTATCTGAACATTCGTCTCTGGCACGTTTATCGATTCGATATAGTTACCTTATCGATCATGAAAGCAAATAGCGCATGTTGCAATAAATTCTCAAGTTAATTTACGCCGGACGAATTTATCGGGACTCACAAAATTCGCTAGATTTTATTTTCATCTGCTTTGCTAACGGAATGTGATATTTTTAGTCAAAATTCGATAGAGCGAAATTGTTTTAGGTTAAAAAAAATTGTCCAAGCAAAGGTAGAGAGAGATTTTTAAAACAATTTTACCTGTCTAGTTAAATACTTTTCCGCGCTTGTTATGTTTGTGTGTGTGTGTGTTGTATATGTATATATAACACACATATATATATATGTATATAAAATACATATATAAAAGATCACTACATAAATTGGAATATTTCAAAGTAGTAGAATGGATGAACCGAAATTGGAGCGAAACATACACGTGATCTACGCGATTGATGTTGCCTGTGTATACAAACTCACTCGATGCCATGATGAAACCCTAGAAATTTACGATATATACCGGTACCGAGCAATTGAATGAAGTGACGGACGGTTCGTCGACCTCTCGTTTTTAATTACGAAGGTCCCAAGAGGGAGAGATAGAGAGAGAGAGAGAGAGGAGAGAGAAAGAGAGAGAAAGAGAGAGAAAACCCGTCAACGTTCAAACCAACACGAACATTTCCGATGGAAGTGGCTCGATTGAAAGTGCGGGATAGACGCGTTTTAACGGGGACGTTTCTTCATTCTCTCGCTTGTAAGCTTCATCAACTTCCGCGTCTTCGTTACAATCAACGGTGTTTTCTGCTTGAGTCTCTGAATTCTTTTATTTGTATTAGCAAAGAAGTTTTACTATTTTATCAAGCGCAAAAAACTGCAAGTGTTCGTTAAACCAGCGGGATAATTGCAAATTATTGAAAATATACACAAAATAGATAGATTTAAATTTAAACTAACGCCACACACATACTCTTAGGATAAGAGTAAATGTACACACGTAGTAAGTAGAAGAATAAATAAATCTACTGAGTTTTTTAAAGATACTGCAATAAAATATTGGATCAAGTAAGCTTTGCGGTTTTGTTATCACTTTATTTTACGAAAAGAGAGAGAGAAAAAGAAAAAGCCTTATATAAATATAAGAACCGAGTAACTAAAAGAGATTTAACACGTAACAAACACAAAAAAAAAAAAAAACAGAACAAATGATCGTTCAATTTAATTAAGAAAGTATTTGCCGTAAGTCAGTGCGCACTTCTTAATTTTGCACCGCGTCGGAATTAAATCCCACTGGTATTATTTTTGTCCGCTTTACTTTTGAATATTACATTCCGCGCTGAAAAACGGCAACATTATCGTTTGTAAAAACATTCGCGACGATCCAGGTGAACCGGCTAATTACATTAAGAGGGACCTTAAGAATGTTAAGGAACACTTTTAATTCCGTCTTATATTCACAACATTGCTTAGGTTCTTGACAAACCGCGCGTGAAGCTACTTTTCCCCGCTTTCGCGCCCTTCTATCTCGAATTATTTATTTCCCTCGGTGCGCGCACATCTCGTCGTGCCAATTATACGTTTCTTAATTACCGGCAATTAAGAATACGTCGCCCTACGCCGTTATTTTCCGTCGTAAACCCTTCGCATTTCACTTCTCGCGTCCCCGTTCTCTCTTTCTTCTCTCTCTCTCTCTTTTTCCTCCCGTTCCGAACGTGTCGCAAAGTTTCGAGTTTAACGAGCACTTTCTCCGAGTCGCGCGTCACTTTTCCTTCCTTCGCGAGTTTCGACACTCTACCTTGATAGTCATCTTCACCATTACGATATTTCAGGCGGTCAGGTGAGAACTGCAACTTACCGGCTGTTTTCTAGGCTTTTATACCGGATCGCTCTTCATACACGAGACAACCCATACACGTGCGTGTATCCGCGCCCGGTTCCGGTACCGGTGCACATGTAAACGATGTGTGTATAATGAAGATGCACTTCCGAGACAGTAAAATAAATGTTGCAACAAATCGCGTTCAACAACACGTATGTCAAATTGAAAATAGTGTTTTGAACTAAATAATAATAAAATATTATCTAATATATACCCCGATACTAGAATTCAGCGCGTTGTTTATAACACACAAAAAACACATAAAACATATAACAAAAATTTAGAAATGTTTACGCAAACACGTTATATAATATAAAAATAACGTAAAATAAGAATACAAAAACATTTGCTTTTAATTCTGTTAAAATTGCAATTTTTGTCAATTTAGAAAAAACAACTCACGTGTTTTACAAAAATATTTGTTAAGAAAGTTTTGCGTAAAACGAGATCTTTAAAATATCTCTGTACATTACATGTTTTCAAACGTGGTTTTTTATATTAAATAAATTTTGTTTTTGTTTTTTTTAAACGCAAATATTTTAATATTCATACATATATAACATCAAGAATTATACAGACAATCCTCTCTACAATGTGTGCTCCACTTCGGAAGAGTCGGCACGACTTCCAAATGGCGTCTCACAATGACTTGCAATGTCATAAAAGCGATTACGTATTAATAGACGGCGCATCAACCATGCATCACGCATTGAAAAGTGATGCACGAGATCGCATAAGATCGCTTTCTTCCTTTTAGGAGGCGAATGGCGATCGCTTCCTTCTTCCCGTATGACACACAGTATACGCATACTGTAACCGCTAGGTTTTTCCCTGTTGCGTTAAAATCCCAACTTTAATCTTCACGCTGAAAATTAAGGTTTCATAAACGCAATGTTTTGCTAAAATTCACAAATCTCTCTCTCTCTCTCTCTCTTTCTCTCATAACGCGTGGAATAATTAAAACACAAAGTAAGTAGATTATGTATTAAATCATATATTAAATTGCGTAACTAAATATATGCTTACCTGCGAATAACCATCACTGTTGTAATTGCATCTACATAAAGCTGTTATTATTTAGAGCGTAATGCATTAATTAGATTTTTATTTATTTCTGAAATTAGGTATAATATTGCACGTATGAAACGCGTCCCCGATGTTGAAATCGACCATTTTCGAGGGCAAGTTGTGCGTGATACTCGTATTAATTTATATTAACTTTGTTATCAAATTCGATATCGTATTGCTGTTGAAAACGGAAATTAAGCTACAGATCGCGCGCTGCGTGCGCGTGATTTTATAACAACAATTTTGATTTTGTATATACTCTCCAAGAGACCGACAATATCTGACGTTAAAAAAAGGCAAGCTGACACAAAATTCTTTTTTCTCTCTTTTTTTTTCCTCTCACGCGTTTTCGCTTTCTCGTTTAAAAACGCGCTGCGAGAAAGAGATACGGCTTTCACGAAAGAGAACCAACCGGAAGTTGGTTGGCGCTCGAATGAAAACGTCTCTCTGCCTTCTTTGTCGCGGCGATAAGAAATATCGACTCGATATTATTCGTGGAAATTCTTTTCATTTTATTTTATTTTATTTTAGTTTATTTTATTTTACTTTTTTTTTTTTTTTATTGCGCGTTGCACAAAACACGATGTAAAATCGGTTTCAACTGCATGGATTTTTTCTTCGAGTCTCTGCAACGATTTCGACTAATATTCACTAATGTTCGCTGATGATCATCACAGTTCTCGTTTAAGTGGATTATACGAAATCGAATGTGTTACACGCGAAAAAGATCTATACGCGATATCTGTTTGTTTGTAATAACAAACGGTGGTGCAAATAATATGGCAAATTCCATGCAACAGCGGTAACGTAAATGCGTCATGCGATTAACAAGCTATCATTTGTATGGTATATCGCGAAATAATAATGTAAGTATCATTTATGGTATATTATTATCGCAAATGTCCATTACCCGCAACATATAATTTGACCGGCGGGATTTATTGCGGTATCGAATAAGGTACGAGAGACGTTAACGATCGGTCTCTCGCCATATTTCATAACCGGATTAATGGACTGCGCTATGATAATGAACGTAAAGGGAAATATAGCATCTACTACGGCACATTACTCCGCGCATCGCGCCGCTAATTGAATTTTCTTTGTAAAGAAATTCTGTGAATATATGTATGAAGGTCCACTATTAGCTAACGGAAAACAAAACTCTTTGTAAACAATATAAGCTGACGACGTTTTGACGACGACGAGGACGACGACTACGACTACGACTACGGCGACTTCGACGACGCGACACTCTCATCGCGAGTCGCGGTTTCTTCGCTAAATATAAATACATTCAATTACGAGCGCGGACAATATACATGAGCAAATAATGGTATTTCTGTGTCAAACGTTTCAACGTGTGCGTCGCGTCCGTGTCCGCTCGGTCTCTCGGTACGCGTTTCTCTCTCGGTTGCTATTCTTGTTTCTCGAAACAAAGGCGAATCGCTACGGTAAGTCGAACGCGATATTCCGTTTACTACACATAACGATAATCAACTAACCCCTCTCGACCTCCGAGAACAACGATGTATAATATAATTGGCGTCGAGAAGTGTCTCGGATCGCCGCTACAAAGGACGGTAATTGGAGCAATTTTGTGGTTTCACAAATAAGCTCTACCACACAGTTAGTGAATAAATGAATTAATGAAAATTCTATTATATACGCTCCGGGTTAAAATGACGTAAAAGCATTTTAAGCTGCGGGAAGATTGTACGTAATAAATGCGCGCGAATATATATATATATATATATATATATATACATATATACATATACATACTTATATCTCGCGGTGTATAATAGAAATGCAATATCTTAATACCTTTCTTTTGTAAGTTAAATTTATGAATAGTTATGAACGGATGGAAATTTAATTCGACAAGAGTCGAGTGCGCGACAACGCATTTGCGTTAGATTTTTGCGCGACAACGGAGTTCCTCGACGAATGAATAAACACGCGATAAAAGTAATAAAGTGTATTGACGTCTGAACTCATCAACATGGGAACAAAGCGACTGACAGGCTGCACAATAAAGTTTTGACGCTGTCTGGTTGACAGCGCCACAATCGAGTAAACTGGCATAAATAATTTAGCACACACTCGACGCGCGCAATGCGCGATTCCGCGCATCGTTTCGGAATAACATTTGTAAACGAACGTCGCGTCGCTGACTGTATTATGCTTTCGTTTCGCACGTGATATGCGTCAGAAGGTGAACTGCAACTCGATTAAACTAATTGGTTTTTCGCAGATATCCATCCCAAATATTGAGAGATATACACTTCGCCCATTTGTGAACAATCAGTTTAATGGAATATCTAATTGTTGTAATGCGAAAGCTTGAGTTTCCGATCGTACGGAAAGCTTTTGCGAGAATTTTTGTGAATCGTGAGGATTATTTTACATTGTTTTTTTTTTCGCACATAAAATCCCGAGAAGAAACAACGAAAGATATTTTGTAGTTTGTATGCGCGGTTTGTATGCTGCTGCTTTTTTTTTTTTGGTTTCTAAAAAAACGTCATTGACCTCGCTCTCGTGTCATATGCTTTTTCTTCTCGTCGTGTCAGTTAAAGATCAATTATAATCCAATTGTAGCCGCGTATATAATTTTGATCGTGATAACTTTCTTTGTACATTTCGCGTGCCACTTTCACAACCTTCCCATTAAATTGGCATTATACCGCACGAAGCCTTCCACGCGTCGAAATTTCACGAACCGGTTTCGCGAACGTACGTACGTACGAAAAGATCGGCCGCGTATGTACCGCGCGCGGTCCGAGATATAAAAGCGCCCGCGTTATGTGTGCGCGCAAGTCTCGTATCCCGGTCTCGTAAATCAAGAAGCTCGATCCCGCGCTACGGTATGATTCCGGCGCGATAAAGGGCTTCCGAGCTGAGAGAGAAAGAGAGAGAGAGAGAGAGAGAAGACCCCCGGTGTCGCACAGAGAAACCCGTATCCGGAGAAACCTGAACCCCCTTTCCTTTCACATTCGCGCGCGGATTCGTTTAATCGCGAAACGCCCGGTCGCAGAGTTCCGACGACTCGGTGAGCGTCAGAATTTGACCTACATCGGGAGCGCATCTACTGCAATTTGCGCTTGACGTGGTCGCCGAGGCTTCCGGAATCGCGTCTACTCCGTCGCTGACAGCGTGGAGGAAAGGTGCTCGGTTGACACGACTCTCCTACTCTCGTCGTGTTATCCCGCTTGCCAGTATTTCCGAGTATTCCAGACATGAACATCGACGTTAAGATATGTCTTGTAGCGCAATGCACCTGCTACACACAACACGCAGCGCAGATGTCCGCGCTAATGCGAAATGAAGAGATATATTAGATTGCTCTTGAATATATTACTTATTATTTAGCAAAAAAAACCACAAAGTTTTACACGGAATGAAGGTTTGTCAGAACAGCAAGATCAGCTTTTGTTATACAGCAAGAAAACTTTTGCTTTAAACCTATTGAGATTTTTTTGCCAACAAAACGTTTTGTTGATGAAACAAAAACAATTCGGTAGATTCAATAAATTTTTCTTGCCGATCACTTAATAGCACAATTTTTTGTTCTTGTGAAACCAATAACAGCTGAAAAATATGACACTGGAAAAGACAATTAAATGTGTTACTTGCAATTTTTTTGTGTGGGACGAACGGATAAATAAAAAAGCTTAAGAATGCGTTTGTCGCGGATTTATTGAAATGAAGCGAACACGGAGAAGGAGCGAAAGCTCCGGGAACAAAACTAGGGGACGGGAGCAACCACGACGTTGTTGGTGATGACAAGCACGTAAAAACGTATTTACGCGGATTACGCGAACTCCGACCGCGCGACTGTGAGTTTTTACTCGGTAGAAAAGTGCCCGGCGGTGGACGAGAGATCAGAGTCGTCGCCTCGCACACAACCATCCGGCGCAACTCTCTCTCGCGCTTATTGCATCTCCGGAGTCGTCAGAAGCTCAATTAAAATTCCCACGGAAATTTCTCATTCGCCCGGGACACTTACTCCCCGACAGAGCGACCGTAGACGGGCGTTGTACGACATGCTAACGTTGCGGAATTTCTCCCGGGCTATTTTTCTCCCGGCGCAATTCCGCCGGGCGGACTGCTACGTATTACTTGGAAACGGGCACGCGGGGTTAACGACTAACGATAAGACTAGAGTAATTCTGTCGTTCTTCGCGAGATATCGCGGTCGCAGCAGCGGGGGGTGGTTTAAAGCGTGACTTGTCTAGAAAAGCGACGTTCGGCGAGTGTTCGCCGATTAATCCCGGATACAAAACGTCCGCGACACCGGCGACAGTACAGGAACTTTTAATTTTTACGTTCGTCACGTACAGCCCGTTGAAAAAGCGCGTCCGAATTAATTTTCCGGTCGCGAATGTCGTGCTTTACGAATTGATGAAACGTATCACGGAAATCTTTGATGTGTGTCAGTTTTCTGTTATTAGTTTATTTATAAATATATTCAGAGAGAGAAAGAAAGAGAGAGAGAGAGAGAGAGAGAGAGAGAGAGAGAGAGACCGCGATGCGTGGAGATAATGTTGCAAAACGTTCAGTTTCAATTTATTTTAGAGGAATAATTAATATAAGAAGTACTTAACGTAGAACTATTAAACGTTCAATTTTCAATTTATTTTAGACGATATATTTTAAAGGTGTACGCAAGAAGAACTTAATCTTATAATCGATAGACCAACGTCAATGATGTCAAGTTTTTGCAATTAACTCCGTCATTTGTAGCTGGTCGTCTTTTACGGTTTTCTTCTCTCAATCAAATATTAACATCTTTCTTAAGTCTTGAATAAACGCAAAAACACGAGCGGAGACGAGAGAAGCTTTCGACAAGCTTCCGCGATACAAAAGCGATGAGATCTTAACGAGCATCCGCACGCGTGGTTAATCAATCTTCATTCCGGCACTTAATTACTCGCAAACTAACGTCACACGAAAAGGCGTATCGAGTGTTGTTCCTATTATATATAACAAAGCCGATATAAACAGACGACCAAGATAAACACTTCACTTATTGTATCAATCAAAACGATCTTTTCTCCAATTTTTGTAAAAAATCCTATGACATATATATAGACAGCCAAATAGAACGTCAGCCAGTTGATTTATGACTTCCTGTCGATTTTTATCGCACGTTTCTTTAAGAAGTAAGAAGAGATAATGCGAAGATATGAGAAAAACAATATTTTATTTAAACGTTGGCATTAAATATCGCGTACTTATCGCGCTAAAAAAATTGGAAAAAAAATTTTACACGCTCAAGTTTTACACGCACACAAAGATAACAAATTTTATCTAAGAAGACAGAAGACAACAAATTTTATCTCATTATAAAATAATAAAATGGTACATAGATTCTAGCGTGTGGCGCGTGTTAGCTTTTAATGCGGCATGTAGGATTGGTTGGCCACGTGCTCGCGGATGTGTTAATCCGCGCTGGTGTGCCATCAACGATCCTTCACAGGTCGGTGTGCGGCGTTGCTACGTAAATCAAAGTTCAAGATTCCAATACACTTGCACTTGTCACGCTTGCTTGCTCAAGCGCGACACACCATCTCTCTATGTGTAAAGCGGCACTTGTCGCGATCTTAAGACCTGTTGATCGAGCGCAATCAAGTTTCTCGTCAACTGAACAATGTCCTACACGTGCTTAAGCGATACGCAAACAAACGCACATAAACTAACTTGGTCATGCAACTCTAACCCTCCTGAAACTCTGATGAAGCTTATGCTCAGTAGCCATTTGTTTATAAAGAAATATTTTATTTTTTTACTATATTTATTTCGCTCATAAATGTTACGCGCAAAGTGTGTGTGTGACCATACGAAGAGCAACGTGATATAATAAATATAAAGCGCAGTGATATTCTCAAACATTCGCGGGACATTATATCAATAAACGAAGCATAGTCGACGCGCAAACCACATTTTATACAACATTTAGCGCACGTTAGTTGGCACGTTACGCGCAGAGTTACTTATACCGATTACAATAAACAGCACGTGCGTCCGATTCGAAAATAACTGCAATTGCGTACGTGCGTACCAACGTCAAATGCTCGATACAAAAAGAAACGTTGTGCGTAAATCGCGCGCGAGTGAAAAGAAACCTTTTTGCACACCTTGTCGATGTGTAAAAATGAGAACTGTTATTACATGCGTGTTGAAACATTGATAAAATTATTTTTTCATTATTGTTTATACAAAGGGGATGACGTTAAATATAATTTTTAAAATAACTCTACGAACGCGTGTAGATGATTGTTATCTCGATCGATGGAAACAGTGCGAAACTATCAGAATGACCCCCCCCTGTACTTGCGTCGATAACCAGTTTCTCATTAACGGCAAAATCCAACCACAATTACTCGAGCCATAATTAGTGCGCTGCGTGAGAAAGATAAATAGCTTCGTAAACACATCGCGACAGCCAACGCTTGCAATGCTATCCGATTATTAATGACGGTGATTAGAGTTTTATATGACTTGATGTATATCGGGTATAGTAGTTTCCTTTTCATGGGTTCCAACGCGGGTAATACGCACGTTTCTAATATATCAGTCGCATTTATCGCCCTTATCGCTTCGCGCGGGCGCCGCGAAAAATTGTATTACACGCGGCGCGAACTGTCACGTGTGTTTGTGATTTATCCCGCGCGCGCGCGGCGTTGTCTCTCGCGAGATTATCAACGAAAATTTATACGGTCAATGAGCGTGTGATCAATTACACTTTTAATCGCGTTATTTGTAATAAACGGCTAAGTCATTCGGTGTATTAACGCGCGGGTGTGCGCGTCCGCGCGTCGAGCTTAAATATTCACACACCATATGTAGAGAAATAACGTAAATAATTATATAGTACACACATCGGACGGTGTCCGATATTACTCCGTATAAATTATATCGATTAACGCGCAGATCCGCGCGCATCACAGCCGCGTCATCTGTTTTCATTGCTGGAATTGAGCCCGAAACGGGCTAAAATGTTTTGCGAGCTAACAATCCGAAAACGAAAATAATATCGCGCTTTGCAGAATTGACACGGTTTTACATGACAATATGAAATGTTTCTGTTTTCATATAAAATAAATCTAAATTTATAGAGTTAATGGTATATAATAATAACCGTAGCGTATAGAGTCGTTGAAACGTTTGTCGATCTCACATCCGCTGCAGCAACTTTTCCGAATCTGAGAATCGCGCGTATAACTAACTGTGCGGCACTTAAGGCAATAGTAGCTGCACTCGACAAGCCGCAGCACTTTGTCGGCGCGAAGGATCAAACGCCTTTGTAATTCTATATGAACGCCACGTGAAAGCGATCCTTCTCAGAGCGCGTTTCTTCGGGGGATCTTGTGTGCGCGTGCCACCTAACCCGCAAGCGGACAAGTCGAGAACTCGGGAAATGAGTTCGTCTGTTTGTATATGTATGTATATATATGTACATATATATATACACATATATATGACTATATAGATATATGAACATATATACATATAATACACACTTATATATGTATGTATGTATGTATGTATGTATGTATGTATGTATGTATGTATGTATGTATGTATGTATGTATATATATATATATATATATATATATATATATATTCGCGAAAGTGCCCTAATGCAAAAGGAATTTGTAATTAGTTGCCCGCATATATGGTTTCGTAGCACCAAAGTAAATTACCGAGCGCTAGTAGCGATATCATTTGTGATATCACGGACAATGCGATGGCAACGGTAATGCCTTTGCGTATGCATAGCTCGCATGCTCAAAGGATATGTAAAACATCGCATGTGGCGCGCGCAATGCTGAGCGTTATTCAAAATAGACTTAATAAGGTATTATGCAAATTTGTCATGCGCGCCTTTTGAGGAACGTTGACAATTTACTATATAGCTTATCGTGATTTATTCGAGACGTTCCAGAGACGTTAGAACTGATTAGATAAATTAGAAAATTAACAACATTGCAATTGTCTGGGTTTAAACTTTAAATTGTCTGTTAATTAAAGCGCTGTTTTTTTTAATTATCTCTGTTTCTTGTTTCCAAGAGAAATAGCAACGACGTAAAAATCGCTCAACAAGATGTAACGGAATCGCTAAAGTTAGTGCACCATCTTGTTTCAAATTAGATTGTCGTTCAATACTAAAAGGGGATCTTCGTCATTAAAACGAGCGATACGCACAAACTCTGTTGAAAAAAAAAAAAAAAAAAAAAGAGGGAAGACGAGCGGAAGCGTCTCGGCAAGAGGGCGGCGATTTTGTGCTTACATCTCGACCGCCGTTAATTAAAGCGGGCTCCCGGGTCGTTGCCATTAGGAATTCTTTATCACGTCACACCGCCGCAATTTCTCAGTCATACGCGGTGGTAGTGATAGCGTGGCGCAAAAAGACGAGGCTCGTGAAAGTGACGGCGGGGACGGCCGCAACTTAATATAAGTTTTAACTCGTGCATTTTTTTATGCGAGCCGTGTTTCATCTTTCATTCCCGTTTTACACGCGACGAGATTATGTACATACATATATATATATATTTATTTCGTAGCTGGTAAAGCAAACGATATTCTCGGTCGCGTCCCTTCTGTATCCGTTTACACGTTATTGTTATTGTAATTATCATAATAAATAAGCGCGAGCGACTAAAGGCAATATTATATTATACCGCGTTCCATTGTTCCCGCGCGGCTTTAAACGCTGCCCGATAAAGCCGTAATTGTCGCCGATTCATATTTCTCACTCGGATATCGCGTCCTCGAAAAATTATGCATCCCTTTGTCCGACTTGGAGAACAGAGAAGAAGCCGCATTAATCGAGGAATAGAGATATATATTCTCTTTGTTCACGTTAGTTAATTACACGTAATTCAGATCATTATAATGGATCCGCAGATAGGCACTATCGGATTTGCAAAATCCACGAACGCGCAGGTGAGATAATAAGCATGAATTGCTTTCACAGCGTCACTTTAACGCTCCGGTATTCTGCGCGCGGTGTGCCGGAATTCGCAATTGCATTTAGCAACCGGTAAACAATGACAAAGGAATTTCGAAAAGTTCGAACGATTAATTCGATTACTCCCGCGCATTTAAATGGCTTTTTCCAATTTTCAAAGTTTCACTCGTAAATTTTCACTCACATAAAGTTTCGTCTCTCTTGAATTATTCTTTTTCCTCTCTTCACGCATAGCAGTTTCTCCGGACTCACACACACGCGTTCTTCTTGTTCGTTTTTGTTCTTGTAAAATTCCATTGGTTAATTCTCATTCCTTTAGTTCACATTCTCTCACATTCTTGCATGATCCTCTCTCATTCACATTGTTCTCTCATTCTTTCTTTCATTCTTTTATTCTCGCATTCTCTTTCGCATAATTTCTCTTTTGTGTCACTTTTCCATTCCTGATAATATTTTCAATTTTGTTTTAATTATCACTTATTGCGATTAATTTTACGGGCGCGCGCGCGCGCAGTTTTCTCAACAAAAATAAAATTCAAAACTAAATTTGAAAAATTGAGAATACATCGCGTCGTAATAAAAGAGAACAATTTAACAGTTCGTTTGCTCGCCTCGTAAATTGAAAGAGATGAAATATGGTCGCGACAATGTACGCTAAACGTTATCGCATGCAGTTAAGACCCCAGCTATCGCGCTCTAATGCAACTTGGCCTAATGAGAACAAGTGTAAGCACTATCTAAAGCAGTTGGAGATCCGTATCCGCTCATGTGGAAAGACATGATGTATTGTGCGGAGGAGATCCGTTCGTACTCCTCGCTCTGATTAAATTACTGATTGCTAGGGGATTCGATCGAAGCTACGTATGCAATGACAAGCAAGTAATCAGTTCGGGGATAGGGGATTCCGTAATTTATGAAAATAACTTCGAAACGCGCGATTGAAATGTTGCCCCGGCCGGCTAGGCGCCTGAATAAATTTTCGGGGGTTATCGAGATCTTCTTAATTAAATTCGCAGCGGCACCTAAGATTCCCGACGATTTCGTGTCGAAGAGAACGAATTTTCCGACACGTGCCAAATCTTCGAAGGAAACAAATTCGCGCGAGACCGAATTCCCTACTTCGCGAACCGCTGTGTGTTTCCGAAAACAACCGTGCCCTCGCATCCGCCTGGCAAACTAAGTTACGCGATCCGCGCATTGCGGAAAATTACGCGTCAAGCCGTGTTATGGCTTTTAAGGTAAACAGGCACTAAACTCCGAAACGCAGCGGTACACGAAATGCATTTGTTGCATAAACAGCGCACGCGCAAAATCATATTACGCTTCGTCGCTTAAAACCGAGACACATAAAGATGAAATACAATAACAAGAGACGTTTACGGAATGTCGAATGAGTAAAAGAAACTCACGCGCGGGGTGAACGGTGTCTATTGTAAAATACAAATGTATGCAACTATCAAACACAAATGTGTGGAACATTTTAAGAAATACTATAATTATCTATTTGAAAGAGAAAGAGAAAGAGAGAGGGAGAGAGAGAGAGAAAGGAAGAGAAAAAAAAGAGAGAAAAACATAGGATAAAATTTAGTATTTAATAAGAGAGAAATTTGTTCGATGATGAAAACAGAGAATTATTTCATCTTTTTGCACGTTTACATTTTTTATTTAGTAATATTTTCATTTTTATAATATCGTAAACCATAATATTCTATGCGTATATGTGTGTGTAATATATCCCCACACATGTACATAACATCAAAATTTGCTTTAAGATACATCGCTGCTCACTATGTTCCAACCGAATCACGTTTGAACAGGGGTTGCGACTCAAATATTGAAATGACCCAGATTACGTAAAAAGCAATCGGGGCTGTAATTTAAAGTCTGCTTCATTTAGTTTTTAATGAAACATTTTACTCCGACGGATACGTCAAATATTATATAATTAATACTTTTTATAATCTTTGATTTCAAATGTTCAAATATTAAAAAGTTAGACACAATTATGCACGACTGGAGACACAACGCACGTGTACGTTACAATATATATTGCAAAAATATATTGCAAAAATACATGAATAAAATACGTATTGGAAAGTCAAAAAGCCAATATGTCCAATATGTCTGCGGGCGCAAGTTCTCCTGCCTAAAATAAATCAATATTGACAGCATAGCCGCACTAAAATCGTCAACATATCATACGAAACCAACACACCATATGCTGTGTACGTCTGTGTACGTCTGTACTACAACGAGAAAAAGTAGAAATATACGCGATACCCGTTATATATATGTTTTTCCATCCATAAAATTGGCCGCACGCATTCGATTTTGGGTTACATATATTACTTAGCGTAATGTTGATAATATATCGCGTGACTTTGACGATCGCTGCGCGAAACGAATTTATCGCCGTCATACGTTTTTTGTCGCAATTTTTAAACTTTTTCTAAGAATCATATTTTCTCCAATGTATATTCTAAAAAAATATACGTAAAAACAAAAATATACATGCGCGCATATCCAAGTTGTGTTTGTCAAATTGAAGTTCGCACGGTACAGGCGGAAAAATAAATATCGGAGTTACGCAATCAGCATCGTTAATTGCGTAAATGCCGGTCGGCGACAGACGGGAGCGAGAACCGTTAGTCCGATATCGGAAGCGAATAATACTTCGCGTGGATAAAAAGGATTATGCAATTGTGTCGTTAGTGTTTAATTGTACCGATCGTCGATGTATATGTGTGCGCGCGCGTGTGTCGCGTAAAAACGCGAGTAAAAAATTACTCAATTTACGATCGCAATGCAGTTGTCACGCGAAATGTAGCGTCACCTCCGATCTAATTAAACTCCAGACAGACAATCTCGCGAAACTCGCGACGCATCGACTTATGTAAATAAAAGTTACGCAACTGAAAAATCAAAAAAGATAATATAATTATATATAAAATATACTCACACCGGAGATATACATATTGCAGAAAATAACATTGTGGTTTTTTTCTCGTTTCTTTTTTTTTGTCCTCTCGTGCCGTAAGATAGAAAATATTAAAAATATAAAAAAGAGGAAGAGGTTTTTTTCATTGTCCATTTGTATTTCCATTTTTCGACGGTTCATCTTTTTTTAGTCTCTTTAGGAAGAGAGCGCGTGGAAGTTTAATTGCGGTTCCCCGGCGAGAGAATCCCATCATATGCTAACCGTCTCTTTTCGTGGTCCGCAGAGCGTGACTCTGCGCTAAGTATGAAATTCGATTTAAAGTTGAACACGATAGACGGACGAGATAGTGGCGAACGGAAGTATTCACGGCGAAGCCTCTGTTCTCTCGGTAATATCCCAGCGGATTTTTAGACGGCGTAACCATAAAAGGTTTTGATGTCCCGATCAATCACCTCATCCGACTGATATTGGACGAAGCGCGGCAGGCGCCAGCATCAATCTTTGATTATCCATCTTCCGACGCTACCATTTCGATTTCTTGGCTTTCCCTCCGTTTGTTTTTAGGCGCAACCTGCGAAGACAAAGTTATGAATTCGCCATTACGCGTTATATATTTGCGTTTTTCTTTTCTTTATTCTCAATATAGCGCCGATACGGTTTCAATATCGTGCGTTTTATCGGAAAAATCGTTTAAAACTACATATTAAACACGAAAAACATCAGACAAAACTACAAATCTAATGTATTTTTCATCATTTTGTAAAATGTTAGCTTTGCAAAAAAAAAGAATAACTTTAAGACATCAATTTAAGACTATTTCAATCTAGAAATAACGAGCGTAGAACACAATGTAGCATATTTTAAGACATAACCGATGACGATTAGCGCGTGATCTCTATTGCAATCTTTACGGGTTTCCGCGTCGTAAACGATCTTCATGATGATCTTTGGTATTATATAAGCGAACACAGTTATTCGGGATTAATCTGCTAATCCCCGTTTTCGTTACCATCCTTATCCCTCCAAATAGCTTTCGTTGCTTCATGTCGCCAAGCATGAAGGCGTCGGAATAGAAGATCCTTATCGGCTGCAGCAAACATTAATGCAGTTATGTCATAATCAGACGTAAACTTGAAAATATTCCACCAACCGTGGCATTTAGATAACGAGAACGACAACTTACACGTTACATCAAAATTATTAAGTGCATTATTAAGTCTGTTTATGTATCAAGGCAAAATCTCACAACTGTGAAAAAAAAAAAATGAATATCAAAAACAAGAATAAAACATATTCTAATACTAAATACGTATACTCTAATATATTTAAACGATAGAGATAACAAATTACACATGGTTGGTTAATAATGCAGAATGCAACATAAGCTTCATATTACACGATACTTTTTATTACCAGTTTTTTCAAAAACATAAATTTACTTACAATTAAAAATTTTATATATTTAAAAATAAACAATTCATATGATTTTCTTAAAAGATTAGTTAAACATTTATATTAAATGTGTACATTAATTATATTTCTATTACATATTTCTATTGTAACTGGATATTTATATTAAATTATATCCCATTTAATTAAAATCTGGTTTAACCGCGGAAAATTATTCTCTTTGTCTTCGAAAACTAAAGCTCATAAGATAAATATAGATAATTGAATTATAAATTTTGCCAAGTTTCAGCTTTGTTTGTGAACAAAATATAGTTATTATAGGTATTTTGTAATTGCGACACTTTCAGGTTTTAATAAAACTATTTTCTAATAAAATATTTCTCTATCATTTGTAACTTTTATTTTCTTGTAGTTTTAGCTTCTACACGGTCTACACTGTGTGCATCGTACAGTAACTGTATATACAAAACAAATATGTATACACAAAAACAAATTTTGGATGTAAATATTGTTATTACAAGTGTTGTTACAGAACATTTACGTATACTACCGCATAAAGAAATGCGAGCTCTCGCAGTTTATATATATTGTAGAAAAAAAAAAAAAAAAAAAAAAACCAAAGCGCGCTTTATCGTGTTTCCAGTGATACCGGAGCGCGCTGCTTTTTTTTTCTTTTTTTTTAAATTTGATTTACACGCGCGATTGCGGGACGCGTGTCAAATTGCTTCCACTTCGTTGTGACACGAAATTTTAGAGAGGCCTTTTTTCCCTAACGTCAGACGCTTCGCGTCGCGATAAAGCCGCTTTCACGGTGATCCGCTTCCGCTCTCGCCGTTCTTACCGGCGAAATTTTACATGGCGTGCCAAACTCACGATGCCCATCAAAATGCGCCACATTATGCCGTTTCTCCGTCGCGAATAGGAGAAGCGTACCGAAAAGTTTTCCGTTTCTCCCAGTCGTCGCTGACTTTCATAATACCGGATGCGGATTCCCGGAATCTTCTTTACTTTATTCTAATTCGAATGGATTGGCGAAAAATTTTCGCGAATGGAAATGAAGGAAAAAGTTAACCGCCGATGGGATGCCTGCACGCTCTGTTCTTTATACTTACGTACTTATTGGATTGAGAGACGCGCTGGTGTATTTAATTTATGAAACATTCACGTTTTAACATTATTACGACATCGATCACACTCCCGTCTTCTCTTCTATTAAATTGCAATATATGTCACGTTAGTATAATATAATTTAAACATTATTTGTGATATGTAATATTTTAGTGTAAAATTTGAAATTAAAATTAAAATTCGAGTCAAGTAATATTGCCGTTTAAAGCAAATACGTCGATAAAGTGTTGTCGATATTGCCGTGGAATTTTTTACACAATCAAATTACAATAGAGGTTTTTAAAATTTTCCACTGGCGTTTCAATTTCTGTTTAAAAATATTGTTACGAAATAACATTGACGATTAAAGCGATCGATCACGCTTGTATTTTGCATTCGAAGCGCGCTCCTATAAATCAAAGTTACAAAAGTTTGATTCCGCGGAAACAACAAAAATAAACAATTTTTATTTATCAACGTGCAAGTGAATTGGTAACTTGCAAACTTTTATTTTACAATGAGAAGTAAAGAAACTAAAAAGTAACATTTGATTTTTGTCTTTTGACAGATTTTGACCGAAGACGCGTTATAACTCTCTCTTTGCAAATTTATTTCAATTTTATTTAAAACTTGTTACATAAAAAAAAAACATTATCGCGACTAACCTCGCGCGAGATATCTCTAAGAATTTCCGGCAATCGATTAACAAACTTCGACCGATAGAGGCAGGCTTTCCGGGGGGGGGGGGTTCGTTAACTTAGACAAAACTCTTTCGCCGGACGACTTCTCTGATGTTCCGCGATCCTCCCGTAAAGTTTGTAACTACGTGTGCGTAGATTGCAGCGTCGTTGTAAATAACAGCGCTGTCATTGAAGCACGTACTCACAAAACAAAAGAGTAACTGACACGTGAAGAATGAAAATGGGAAAGTTAAATTTACGTTGCTGCGTTTAAGTTGCGTCCAACTTGGCATGCTAAAGATGTCATTCATTATGCGCGACAAAATCAAGTGAAAAGCTGTCGTGAAAAATGACTGTCGTGATGATAATTAAAAAGCGCAAAATTACGTGTTAAATTAAGAAAAATTGCGGCGCAGCATCAATTGTGTACATATCGTTATAAATAGATGACAATGTAAGCAAAATAGAATATCCGACGCATGCCACAGCTCGTCAGGTAAGTCTGGTGGGATTACTAATTTGTCACGATGATGTATTATGATGGCGTAATTAGGAGTTGTCGGGCCCATGAGTTACAACGGCCTCTGCGAGCAATTCTTGGCTTACCGCGCAATCCACAACACTCTTGCGCATTCCTGAGAATGTGACACAATTGGGCTATTACGGCCATTCATTACGGTGTAATTGTATTCGGCTTAATTTCACGTTGCGTTTTCGCAGCCTGGAACAATAGTGTCCCGCGACGTTAATGCATTGTCGTTACTGCGAATAGTTGCGCTCTTTATTCATTACGCTTTATAAACGCCCGGCCGGTGGCGCGATTTATGTGTGATGTTTTTGTAATTTATCGTCACCTTCGCCCGGTGCTCGCGAACGATAAATCTCGTCGCGATGCGTCGAGATTGCGGACTCTCACGCCGGCGTTAATCTTCCGAAACGCGAAGAACACTTGACGTCGCGGCGACTTTAATTTAAGACTTTTCTTAATTACAAATTGACAAGTTCTTCCGAGTCTTAGGCGGCGCGGTTGGGTTAGTTTTACGGTGACAGTGACAAATAATATTCCCCGACGTAGATAGCTTTCTATTTTTCGGTACGTTTTGCGAGCGAGCGCGGTTCCGCCGCGCGGATCTGTAAAAATTTTAAAGTAGTTACGAACCGAGTAATCGAGATTAAAGCAAAGTTGGAGAGAAGCTCGCCTCGAAACGGGGAGCGAGCTTTCCCTTCTTCGGTCGCGCCCTCGCCCCTCTAATCGTGGCCAAGAATTATAACAAGAAATTACGAAGGCCGTTACGCTCTCACCCTTTCGCCGTCTCTTTGCGACGCGGAATCGCGACCGAATGTTAAATTGACCGTGTAACGCCCGACGAATCGGCATTAATATCCGCGGAATTAACCCGATGCTCCGTAATTAAATCGATTAATTTCCATTTCCGAGCGGTTCGCGCAATTTTCGAACGTGCCCCGCGATTAATTCCGGGGCCCCTCTTAACGTGCTCACGATATTTTATACCCGGCCGCAAATCAATGGCCGTGCGAGAGAATTCGCGATGCATTTAACAGACACATGAAGCAATATGAGCGTAATTAATTTTCGTATTTTTTACAGTACACCAGGTGTATCGGTTTTTCGCGTGCGCTTGTCGATATAAAACTCCCATGTGTGTGTGTGTGTGTACGTGTGTGTGTGAGCATTTCATATACAACATTTCGAAATTAAACCTTTAAACCGTGCACAGCAGACGGCTATTACAAGATACTTTAGCAGAGAAAAAAGAATATACGTGAACATTAGCCTTGTAAAAATAAAAATAAAAGTCAAATTGCTTGTTGATAGCTCGTCGGAGATATTTCTTGCTGAAAAATTTTGCGATATATTCCTTCGAATGTCGCTCGATCTCTCACGGTACTTACAGTACTCTAATTTTAAGCTAAGGATTCGGCGAAAGCAATCTCGGTGCTGGCAGCTGCAACGAGCGCTTTTTATTAATCTTCTTACAAAAAAGTCGACATTTATTTTCGCTGCAATATACCCACAGCTGAGAGAAATAAGAAAAAAAAAAGACGTAGACGCTGCAAGCTATATTTATCAAGAATATAAAAACTGATATAAAACGTTTTAAAAATTAGTGTAAAAAAAAAAATCGATTTTACCGATACTTATTTTTGATGTAAACTTTCTTATGCCATTTTAATTGTAATCATTTCTTTTGTGACATTACGAGCTTTATTCAAATTGTTATTACATTTTAAATCTTAGCACACGCGTGAACGTTTCTGGATTGGTTTACTTCAAGAAACTAATCTAGTGACACGTTTAATTTCGTGACGCTTCGGCTAGAAGCAACTTACGTGAACCTCTAGCATTTTTATTCAGAATTAAGTTGCGCCGTTTCAGTTGTAGCTTTTTACTTACTTACTTAGAAAGATTGCATGCCAGCGAGTACTGTGAACACGCGCGGCGAGAAAACCAGAGGGATTTTTGAGATACGGACTCGTACGGAAAGAAATATTATACCTTCCTTGTGTGCGAAGTAATGTGAATATATATCGTGGCAAATACACACAAATAGCAAGTAGAATGTCAAAATCATTGGTAAAGTTTATGTACGCGCTGAGAAAAATACAGAGAAAATTTTCTGTATTTTCTGTAATAAGAAACAAGTACGAATATATATATATAGAAAAAATTACAAATCCTCCTCCTATATAAAAAAATCGTGTACCGCGAAGTGCCCGTTTTGATATCGAATGTATCGCATTTAATGTTGTCTCTTTTCCGCGTTGCCGATTAGTTGGTTGATCGAGTCAAGTCAAACCGAATTGATAAGATCAAAAGAGTAAATAATGACAGAAAAGCGATTTTGACAGTTCGTCGTATACGTGAAGAAAATTAAAAACGTGACTAAAGTAAAGTCACTTGACAGGAAAGAGTAGAAAAACAACACGTGACTAAAGTAACGTGACTGTAATTTATATTATATATAACATTAAATAATATGTATTATACATATAATTTATTATATATTTATATTATACTTTATATTGTATATTATATACATTACATACATACTATCGTAAGGTCACTCGGTCGCGTGACCGCGGCGGAGTCACTGACCTCGGTCGCGTGACCGCGGCGGGGTCACTGACCTCGGCCGCGCGGCCTTGGTGGGGGGCGGTCACTGACCCGGCCGCGCGACCGAGGTGGGGGTGGGTCACTGACCCGGCCGCGCGGCCTTGGCGGGGTCACTGACCTCGGTCGCGCGACTTTAGTCACGTGTTGTTTTTCTATTCTTTTTTTTTTTCGAGTTTGATTTTTATGCGTTATTTCTAACATCTCTTATATGTACATTGTGTGTATTACATGTAAGGTTTGTAAGACGTATATACTAACTGTCATCGCGGTGTGTGGCACGACACGTTAAAATGAAAACAATAACATTATGCGCGTAGCGCGCGCCTGTGTTGTGCTAGTATATTTATATATTGCGTTTGCATATCATAATGCAAAATCAAAATTTATAATCCCTGCACATCACAAATAAATAATTACCGACATTATTGCATCGGGCCATTTATAAAATAAAAATGCGAATTACGATAATCGCGCTTTATCGACGTGGAATATTTTGAATCGTGGGATTTGCGGAACCATGCGCACATCTCGACTGTGTATTCATGATGTTACATTAATAATTCCATCAATAGTCACGAGAACACGAGTCTCGATGAGATTTATATCGTGAATTATTTTTGTCGCAAAACATGATGATGTTTTAAAATAATTGCCAATACCACTTAATCAAGAGCATCATAGTTTTTATCAATTCCACATTTTCCAATATCTCTAATTGGACGAGAGCTGATAATTCTCTCACGCGTCCCCTTACGAATGCAATGTACACAGCATTATTTCTAATAATCCTGACAAATTAATAAAGTTTTTTTCTTTCATTGTACAAACAGGATTCTCCGCGGTTCTCTGTCGTTGTAAATTAATCTCGGTGAACGAGAGGAGAGCCTTCCCGTGCGCTCTCCCACGGGATTACGTCTCTCCGGTGGAAGACCGGTTTATTCGTCGCGGTTGCCGAGCAATCGCACGGCGCGATAAAATGTCATTTGCCCGGGGATTTCGATATTAGGAAATAAGAGATCGAGTAATCGCGATTAATGGCATTGACGTCAGCATACTGACCAATGTTTTTCTTTTTCCTCGAACAAAGTTCGATTCGCTGAGAGAGGATGCGCTATTTTTAAACGCGTCAAGCGCTAATCTATAGCGGTAAATCTATCCTGAGTTATTTCGATCTTTAACTTAACCTACCCTACCGTAATAGAAAACTTATTCCAACGAATTCGCTTCGTGTTTATCCATCAGACAAGGTTGCTTACATTGTCCGGGAAGGGCTTTTCGGACGCGACATATTTCAGTTTAAAAACCCGACCGCAAAATACACACCGCTCTCTCGGGAGTAATCCGTTATTGACAGCTCGGATTATCCTCGGAGCTCACTCGTACACCTGGCAACGCGCGAGCGAGGTTTCTTCTACGCTATCGTCGACGTAACGGGGACAATACGACGAGAATCGATTTGGTTCGATGGTCGCGCTCCCGCGCGCAATGAGGTAACTTCACTCGATCTTGGTAAACCACCTTCTGCATAGGGAATTTGCCACCGTCTGCCGCCCAAAACCAATCTCCGTCAACCGAACCGTCCCACCATTTTAATCCGAAACATCTCCGGCAAACGAGACATTCGCGGAAACGAACTCACGGACGGTCTTGCGAAACGAAACCCCCAGTCGATCCCGCGTCTCATATCCCGAGCGATCAAGTGGGCGAATCTCCACACCGCTCGGGAGAAGCACAGCGCGGGAGCGTGTGCTTCTCCCGAAACGTCATCGAGAAGTTACGTGTAGCTGCCCAACGAGAGATGGAAATATTCTAATTTGCAGGAAGATCCGTGTGAGAGAGAGAGATTTTTTACATTTGCAAAATATATCTCACGATGAAGAAACGGGAATCAAAGTCCCATCGTGACGTCACGGAAAGTGACTTGATATTTTTATATACGACGCGCGAAATGATTTATGAGAATCGTGCTTTAAAACCCGAAGAATAAAATTCCGAGAGCTCTTGATTTATATACAATCGTATACAAAATTAACTCGCAAAAGAAATTTCTCTCGTGACCGTCCAGGAATATATATGTATAACATTTTTCATCGTGTGGTAGACCACCTTGCGGAGATAACGTGTTGTAGACATGTGAAATGTCACAGGAGAACTGTGCAAGGAGAGAAACGAAATCCCTTGGAAATAACATCGCCTTCAAATTTATTCGAGAGCATTTACTCTTCTCGCGGAAATCTCTCGGAACAATCTGTCCATACATCGTGCAAAAGCGCAGCTGTTTAGTTCGGGGGGGAGGAGGGGAGGGAGAGGGTAATAATAATCACGCACGAGACGACGACCTCTCGCCAGTCATTTCGACAAATGTTATTTCCGCGAATCCTCCAGTACGAATTCATTCGAGCGGAAAGAGAGGAAGGCAACGCGCGGTACCAACGCCGCCCGCGTTCTTGATGCGCTTCATCATTAGTACCTGAGGTACCAGTTACTCCGGTTATACGCGCGCGGTTATATGTATCTGACACATGGAACTCGATGCACGCGAAATCCGGATAAGCCGTACGATTTGCCTCACGACGAGCGAATCCGCGCGACGGCACGACCTAACGACGGGATGAATAACGGAGGGGTGTACACGTTGTGTGGTGCTCTTTCCTTCTGATACACCAGAACGTCGTTTCGTATTTCGAGTCGAGGAGGACACACACCGACGGCTCGGCGACGCGGCGCGACGTCGTCGCCTGCCCGGGGATAATCGATTGCCGGGGTGAATTCAGCGCGAAGATACCTCTGCGGGATGCATCGCGCATGGTTATTGTTGGAAACAGTCGCGCGAGTCGCACGTGCGCGTTTCAATGGCGCCGTCCGGAAGAGATAAATAGGCGGGTAGCGAGCTTTATTTTCGGCCGGTTGCATTCGTCCCGCGAATAGCGCTCGCCGTTTACCCGCTAACTGTTACGATCTCTATATTGAGGGCCGCGTTAAAAACAGCAAAAAACGGCAGCGTCGTGAAAGGTTAAGCCGCGATTATTGTGCGTCGGGGCAAAAGAAGCTCTTCCCATTATTCGGCTGTATGCGGGAAAATTGAGAATGTGAAATTTAAGCGCGGAGACTATTGTATAAACTAATGAATTCTTTTTTTTTTTCAAAACTATTTATTAAAACAAATTAATATTGTAATATTTTTTTTCAATTTGACTAAAACTTTGAAAACTGATATTGACATATATTGTAAAAAAATACACATGACTAGAACTTACTTTATATAATTTGAAACATTGATGTTTTGTGAAAACAATAAGATAATGGAAAGTTAATCTTCAAACAAAATTAATCAATCAAATGCGATACATCATCGCGCGTATATATATATATAATAAGAATACATTTTTATACCATTTATCCATTTCTTTTCGCGAAGACTGATGTTTTTTCCGACAAAGTTTACCTAGATGCGGGGTGTGCCAAGCCGATTTATTGCAGATTCTGAATCGAATAAATATAAATTTTTCAGAACCCGTTGCTAGAAAGAAAAGAAGCGTATATAAGATGGACGTCGAAATGACATCCACGAGAGAGTTGTAGACTCTCGATGAGAAAAATCTATGGCTGTAGTTTTCTTGACGAGGAAAAAATCAATACCGCGCAATACCGATCCGGTAAATGACAGGGAGAAAATGTTAATGGGCTGTAACGACGTGTCGAATTATATCTTACGATTCGCGTGGCTCGTTATTAATCATTGAAACTAATCCATCACGGTGTTCTACGATGTTACACGTTTCGGCCAATTAACCAATCACCGCGCGTTTCATTGTTTTACAAAAAAAAAAAAAAAACCAAATCAGTTGATTTTCTGGAAAATTGGAAACTTTATTTCAGCGATAAAACTTATCTGTTTACACACACACACACACACACAAATAAAATAAAAGTGCGTAAACAAAACTACAAAAGCAAGCAAAGAGAAGTATTTTGATATTTTTTCCTCACGCGTGGAAACTCTGTTGTGTTTCGCATTTAAACATTCTAAACTCCGATTTTGATTGCAATCTGATCGCGTATTTGTTTTATGTTCGCTGTGCTAATACAATTTTCTTCTCCATAAGAAGTAATACTCGCGCCGATCATTGTGTTTACTCGTTCGAGAGAAATTTATATAGTGAATCTTTCGAATTTTCGCCATGTAATGCTCTCAATCCAGCGAGAAAATAATGTTTGCTCCGGCGAGAATGGATATTCAATTCGATTTCGCGGACACGCGTCGACACAATATTTGGGTTGAGCCTAATATAAAAATAACTCGCGAAATCGTATCTCTCCGCCAATCGACTTTATTCTATCTTTTTTCACTTTATCCATCGTGTAGCTCTAACGTGTTATTGCGCAGATATACACAGACGGGTTAAACCCCGTCATCGATTTCTGATACTATCTACTATCCTGGCTCAGAAATAAACCGTGTCTCCTCGATATCTTTACTATTTCGTTCGTTCGCCGTCACCAAAGCGTTTACGCGATTCGGACACTTTTCTATCGGTAAACAATATTTACCGGTGCATACGCGATGCGATCTCCTGCTGCGCGGCGGATTATTCTTGGAATTGTGGAAATACACGCGATACATCCACATCCTGTACAATACACGCACGGGGATTTAGTGGGAACTGCCAGACGAGATGTATCGATTCTTTGAATGTGAATGGATGAAAATTTTAGAGAAAATAACGAGAGACGTTCTCTTCTCCGTTACGCGAAAATATAAATCACACTAATTACGATAACTCTCCCGTTCAAATTTCGCAACCGCGAATTTTAATGATTCATCGCGTCAATATAATGAAACTCGCGTGTCATCACAAAAAAATAGAAAACTTTGCGTACGCTCGCCGCGTGTATCGAATATTGAATATAAAAAATACTTTTATTTTTTTTTGTCTTTTTTGCTTTCAATTTTGTCTACAGTCATACGTGTAGGTGATTGACACAGTAATCACGCTACGAACGAGCGCGTTCCATCGGGACGGCGAACGCGTAATAATGTGGAACGCGTCGGTTATTCGACGAGCTATCGCGCATTCGAACGAACGTAAACCGACAAAAGTGGGAAAAAAAGAGCATCTCGCACGCGACCAGAGCGGCTGTCTGACCGTCGACTGTCCTTCGCTACTGGTCGGCTCTCCGTTCGTCACTCGCATCACGTAGCGGAGTGAAACTGACACGATTGAAACTGAGAAACGAACATCGAATGCTGTTACAGTTGTTTATACAAGAAAATTCCGTGAACAGCCTGTGGAATTTTCTTGAGAGATTTTTCGATCGACTTCACCACTTGCGGCTGCGGTGGATGTTCACAAAGACATCTTATAAAAAAAAAAAAAGAGCAACATTTTATCTGTTACATCTTTACGGAATTTAAATTTACACGATCTAACCGCATTCTCGCAATTTTGAATAACTTTTCCGTCCCGGCACGCGTTTACCATAAACTGAAAAAGAGATCAAGCGGTCTCGTCGTCAGCGACGCGCTGACTCACGACTGCCGTTACGGTCCTCCACTTGCAGTTACGATAAGATTTCGTACGGCCGTCCTCTGTTGTTCTCCGCGTAACTGCCGAGTCATTGAAGGCAAACGAGCTGAAACACACCGGGGGATTTGCACCGCGACAACCGCGATACCATCGCGAGCGAATTCGAAACTCGATGATTCAGTCATTTTCGAGCGCATTCCGGCGCGCACGCAGTCGTAAATCAAACGAATATCGCGACAAGCTTTCTCCCTGCAAAAATCGCTGAAATAATGCTTTTGATGTATGAAGTGACACGTATTGCAAAGTATGTATGACGTGACGATTGAAGGCTCGACAGTGCATCCTGCGCGCTGACAGTTATTAATCGCAAATTGTTACACATTTTTCAGATGTACATATCAAGGATAAAGGCAATTTTTCATTGAAAAAATTCTCATGCCTTGTTTGCCTAAATGTAATGCCCACAACAATTGTCACAAACAAAAGATACGAAACAAAAAAAAAAAAAAAAAAAAAAAAAAAAAAAAAAAAAACAATAAATGAATAAAATAAAATAAAATAAAATAAAATAAAAAAAAACATGGAAAACACCAATTTGACACTTCAAACAAAAGGTCATTTTTCTTTATAAATTTTATGTTCGCGAAATTACACAGAGCCGTAAACAATATATATGACGTGTTACAAAATAGAATTTCGGAAACTGTTGAGTCGAGAGAAACGAGAATCGAGCCGAGCCATTAAAATCTCACAATAGCTCGAGTTCAGCAGGCAGAACGATTAAATGAGAGATAATGAAAGGACGGCGATGTTCTGACAGCCGGTGCGGTGCGATGACTTCCTCTGGACGACCAATCGAAGTTCTCTCGCGTCACGAAGTTCTAGAGGGCCAACGATAGGGCGAGAAGATAATTAGCGTTGGGCTTTCCGACGACGACTTCCTGATCTCCGAACACGATCGAGAGCGTAGATCGCGGGATGGGGATCGCTCTCCGCCCGGAGAATCGTTCGCTATCGTTCGCCGTTACGATCCACCCCGTAGCGAAATCGTAAACCCGCGCTCGTAAATTCGCGCAACGAAGCCGCCTGTTCGTGACGAATATGATTACGCGCTCTGCCCGAGCGTTGACACCGAAGAGCGAACTCTCTTCGTGTTGTCGAGAACCGAGAAGCGATACAATCGTGATTTATAGGTCGCACGAGTGCGTCGGGCCACGAGCGCAACATCCTCTCCATCTCCCGATAATGGTACGCGTTCAGATATATTGCACATAAGATGTATAAGTATTTTGATAACAGAGATAAAAAAAAAAAAAAAACAACACTGATCAAACAGAGAGATATCGGCTTGTTTGTTCTTGTTTATTCTTGTTTGTTGTTGTTTCTTTCTAAAAACAACTTTGTCTAACACATTGATCACAAATATCAGATCTCTCGACTACTCGAAATACACAGAATCTGCTTACTGCTGTAGTTTTATCGCGAGCAATTTATTTTCGGATTATTAAAGCTATCGCGTTTCCCCCGCGGAAATATATCTCGCTAACATAGTTCACTACTCCGTTTCGTTTTGTTTGTTTTGTAAAATCGCCAATCTAAAATTCACATTTCAAATTCGCGGATCATTTATCTTTTTACTTTTGATTAAATCAACAAACTACACGACACACGCCAATTTGTCATTCAATAAACATCGATATCTCGCGGTGAAATAAAAATAATTGCAAAATAAATAAGTGTTTCGAAATTATATATATATATACGTGAACAAATGGCTAGAAGAGCACTTGTGCGCGCCCCGCACACAGTTTTTACGTGTGTGCGAAAGATCCCGGTTCTTGAGGAACGAATCGCAAGTGTCATCGATCGTAAAAGTAAACTTGATGGGCCATCGCGAACGAATTAAGATACCGCAAAGCCGTAAATGCGGCCACGTCGTTTCCCTAGTCAATTACCAACGTGCACACCCGTCGAAAAGGCAGCGGGATGTGCGCGCGCGCCAGACGTTTCGTTTATTATTAACACCTTAGCGGGACGACCCATCTGACATCGAAACGCGAAAAACTGCGGAAAAATTCACATTATTTTGAACGATTCTTTTTGAAAAACAAAATTAATCTTTCTTTATTTCCTGTGCGAGGAAAAATTATCTGCAAATTTAAACAATTATACGAGTGTTTTTACGTAGTTTATTACTTTCTGTCAGATTTAATGCGGTAAAATAATCGCGTAAATGTTATACCACACACTTAGACGTTTTTATCGCTTTTCTTATATAATTTGTCTACAGACGCGCAAAGAGATGTTCCGAGTGTATAAAACAACGTCGTTAGAAATAAACTGTGCAGAAATAAAATCCGTCGCGCGTCTCAACGCTAGTATTAGTTTCTTTAATACTATTTTATCGCTGTTTGCATTCTGCAGCGAAACTTTCTTTCCCGTCTCTGCTGCAGCACGCAGACGAGTCTTCCGCTTTTATTCCCACGCGCCTGACGATGCGTTTCCTTCTCATCGTTTTGTCCCTATATATTTCTTATCTGTTTCCTTTAGCTCCCTTATCTCTCTCTCTCTCTCTCTTTCTCTCTTTCGCTCCGTTCTATTTCACATTCTGTCATTTTCCATCCCGTGTGTTTCTCGCTTTTGCATTATCACCGTGTATTCCTTATATTTTCTTTCTATCGCAGACATTGACACCAGAGACGTCGTAAAATTCCGTGACGGTAAATCCTCCGTAACGCAACCAGGCCGCGTTAAAATCACTGAGTTTCAACGGCGACGCTGTGGGCTTTTCGAAGTAAAACCCTTTTCCCCCAACGGACTGACGTTATCAACGGTCACCGTGGTCGGACCGCGCAACACACAGCGGCGAACCTCCGAAGCACCGCGCATAGAGCTCAATTCGGACTGCGGGAAACTTCTATTTTCCGCACAGAAACAAAACGCACATACCACCCTAGATACTATTCGAATTTGCACCAAAACCATTAGTATCCCGACAAGCTGTCGCGACGGTATTATCGTTACATTCATGAAATATCAAAACGTTCTCAGCATGGTAAAATATGCAGACAGAATTACACTTCCGGTTCTCTGATAATTAAAAGAATAAAGTTTTACATACAACACCGCGAACGAATTTCTTTTGTTCGAATTAATTTTTCTCTCGTTATCAGATGCATATTAAAACTACACGTATACTGGAATGTTTATATCACGGAAAAAAAAAGTTTGCTAGTACGGCAAGAAGATTAGTTACCGTATAATTAGTAAGAAAAATTTGTTAAATATCTATCACAGTTTTGTGTGGTTTTGCCAAACAAAACGTTTCGTTGATGGAACGAAAAGTTTAGTGAAGTGTTCTGGTCGTATAATGACAGAACTTTTTTTTTCGTATACGAAGTCACTCACAGACGGATGTTTATTTTTCCGTCCGATTGGAAGCACTTGAATATATGCACATTGCAATTTTTGCACGGGCATTAATTTCTTCGCTTTTAATAATTTGACGCTTTCCTTAATTCGAATTGCAAATATGCCCGTTCAATAGCGCGCCGAAATTGCCTCGATAACGAAAACTACTTCATGCGCGATATGTATACGTTTCGCCTGGGGTCCGGCACGGTAAGATCGATCGATATAAATTGGAAAATCGCGCGTTGAGTCGCGTAACGCAACCATGTGTTACGACCGCGTCGCTAATCTGCTCTCATACCGGTTTTTTTAACAACATAAATATCTCAGCGTGTCTGAATTTCGCAAAGTGACTCACTCTCGTCGAGGTTCGACGCAAATGGAATAATTCACCTCTTCTGACCGATCAGAAAACGCACACATACATGTACAAGTGCTCTTTTTTATTTCCAAAATTGTCCCGTAATGCTTCGCAACGCGGAGGTGACAATTAAATATTCGCCGCGCTCATCGAATTTTCACGTTTCGCCGTGAAAAATGGCGAATCGACGTTCAGTGACAATATAATTGTCTCGCCCGAGCTTTGCGCGAACAACTCATTTAAACGACGCGAATTTACTTCTTGATTTCGACGACAAAAATTCGCCGAAATTGTCGATTGAACAAAGTCCCAATAGCAAAGAAATCTCAATTCAACGATTAACAAGTGTAATAATATGTCGTTGCACAAAAAATGGATCGATAGATTCAAATTAGCGACGGGCCGAAAATAGAACTTTAGATAAATGGAAGAGTAGTTGGCAGTAGAGCTCCTTCCGCGTCGGGAGATCGTTAACCCTTCGGAGTTACTTCGTTGACGCCGCTCGGGGCGTCCAATCCCCAAGTGTTAGGACGTTGAAAAACACAAGAATTTACGAAGAATGCTTTCAGCAAACTTTAAGTAGCTTGGGTAAAAACAAACTAGGAAGATGTAAATTCCGAAGAAAGAAAGCTGCAGCATCCAGGAAACAGAATGTTTCTGGGTTAATAATACAAGACGTCGAAATTTTTTTATTCAAATTGAAAGAGAAGCTTTCTTTTGAAATAAAATCTCGCTTCAATTTTATATCTGAGGAATATGACAAATCTGATTTGTTACCTTACATAAGTACATATATACATATATACATATATATATATATATATATATATTGTATATATACATATGTATTCAACATGGAAGGCAAATTTTCTCAGTTTCTCTTACAAAGTGCGTTACGTTCTATTCTACCCTTTCTAACGACGACGAGAGTTCTCTTGCTCGAGTTGCAGTATCGAATGCGCGAGCATTGTCAGACGCGGAGACCAATTCAGTCCTTGGCAGGCCGTTTCACCGTCGCACCTCGGCATTGGAGAGATTTTGTCGAGCGTTGCGCACTCCCGCGATGTCACGCGTAAACACTGGCGTGCATACACACGCGGGAACCCGCGTTGTACAAAGGTTCTGCGCCACGTCCCTCTTCTCTTTCTCTATACCGCGCAACAACAGGCAACGGACGGTATCGCGCCACCAACCAGCAAGAAGTTGGTTTCCGTGTTCGTTGGGTGTTACGTGCCTGCGACGCATATCAACCGTAACTTTCTACCGCTTTTTGCGGTCCTCGCCGCCAGCATTCACGACGAAAACTGCTGATTTCCAGCGCCGGGCACTCTCGCGGGGCACATATTGTGTACCCTGCAAAACGAGCGTTGGATCTCGCCGAATCGAGACGAAATTTCGTGCGGTCGTGTGTGTGTGTGTGTGTGTGCGCACTAACACATTCACACGCGCGCTTTATACTCATAAGAGGAAACTGCTCGCATCGTGTATCGTTGACCAATGAGTGTGTGAACGAACATTTGTAGACCGAACATTCTAATCACACGTTCCACATATTGGTGGAAAATTATAAAATAAAAACCTGGCAGAATAATGAAACTATAATTTATAGCTGTGATTAAACTCGTCAAATTAATATTTACAAAAACAGCGAATAAAATTTTTGTGTGTAAGACTTAAAAAAAAAAGCAGAATCGGGAGTACGTCTGATTTATTGTTGACTTGTACTCCGTCCGTGTCTCTAGGCGGTTCTATTTTGTTTATTTTTGTTTGTTACGTTCATGAGTCACCAGAGATATAGCCAAACCTCGTAAAACGTGATGTTGTCGAGGCGTGTGTTTAAAGTTTCCACACGTTTGAACGTGTGATGACTGATTTTTTGGGAGCTTTTGCAGAAGACGTGTACTAGATAATAAAGCGACACAATGCGCATCAAAAATTGTCCCTTTAATTTATATACGTGAGATTTGACGATCGTATAATTCGCTATTTAATGTATTTGTAATGTATTATTTAATTTGTGTAAAAAAGAGAGAGGTTTTATACATATATCTATATATAATATGTGCATATAGTTTTCTGCGAAAAAGTATCTCAAAAATAGCATCAACGAGTTATCGTGCAAATACGATGGAAGTAAATTGTAGAAAACGAATGAAAAAAGAGACACGAAGAGAGATCAAAGCAAGTAACGAGTACCGAAAAAACTTGATTTTGCGACATTTTAGTGTGTCGTAAATATTGCAGACACCGAGTGAGAGGTATTACGAATGTGAGGGTAGCAAAGGCATCGCAAGTGATATGCGAGATACGCGCTTTTAGTCTCGAATTTTCACAAACTTTCAAGAATGTGATCGCAGAACATTCATCTAAAATTTTTTCTCTCACGCGCAATCATTAAAAGCTTTCGAAATTAAAAAATTTTGCGTTAACTATTAATAAATAGTCAATATTCATTTATTTGTTTTTTTTTTTCAAAAGAAATTGCAGACTCTGAAAAATAAAGTCGCCTCGTGCAAAATGTGGAAAAGATGTTTCTCGGGAACTTCCATTTTCTCTTGACGTTCGATAAATACCTTCGACAAGTTACGTGTGGTTAGGTACACGTTCTCACATCGTGCAGCGCTTACTAAAGAATGATCTTTCGAGAGTTTTAACGAGGCATCTGCTACACTCTGCACGGGCGACGTGCTTCTTTCATCGCAAACTCACTTTTACCGCGTATATTCACATTGTTCTCAAAACGAGAACGATATGTGCACACGCTCAATAACAACGAGTTTTTTAAGAATGTCGATTTCAAGTAATGAGATTACTTTCTAATTATATTTTAGTGAGAAAATAAGATCTGCAAAATTTCAGCCGCAAATAATAATCAAGAACTATCACCGGTATGAAAGAAAAAGTTTCTTTATAAATTTCGTTATTAAGGATATTTTTTTAGATTTTTCTTTTTTTTTTTTACTCTTTGTGTGCCTTCTTGATTCTCTCGGGTTTATACAAAAAAAAAAAAAAAAAAAGGAAAAAAAACCCTACCGAGTTCCATTCGCCTTCTCAAACAAGGAGGAAAGAAGAGAAAGAGAGAGAGAGAGAGAGAAAGAGAGCGCTGCTGTATAATTTTTAAAGTTCATTATAGTAGACAATATAAACGTAATATTCGCTGTATGTACAAAGAGCGTAATCATCTGGCCAAATTGATTTATTCCCCTTTTCATTAGAATTTAATTTCACGTCGAAACGTGACGTACATTAATCTCTCAATGTTTTTACTGGTCATAATATATACTCGCGCTGTAGAGTATCCTCTACGGTTTACCTTTTACCAGTTTTCGTATGAACAGCACAGAGATATTATATAAATTATCTGATTTAAATTAAAATTTAATTTAGAGTCTAAAATGAACCGATATGGGATATAATTATTAATTATAAACAGGTTTTATATGAGAATATTGGTATTATTCGCGGTAGATTCCCAACGCGCAATCCACACTTTTGCAGCATTTGCTTTTAATAATCAAGTGCAGAGCTTCTGTGTAACATTAAATAATTATAAATTATTATACCTATAATAAAAACACATAACCTACATATATAATTAATATGCAATTGCAAAAGTTCTGAAGTTGAAACTTTATTAATTCTAACATCTTTTCAGAGATATTTTTTTATTCTGTTTTTCACAGTCTGTGTTTTCGTAGACAGTAATATACTCGGCATCGACAGAAACATGTTGTTCTGACCGCTATTTAAAAAAAGAATATTAAAATGCACACATCGATTTTATCGAAATATCGTAAACAACGTCGTTACACATACACACATACATACACATACCCTATATATGGACAAACATCCGCCTCGGGCGGATTCGGCGATCTTGCAAAGCTAACTATGTATATCGCGTCGGCGCCGCATCGTCCTGCGAAAGCCGGCTTAAGCGCGCCGGCTCGCGATTCCGATAAAGTTTTCGTTGCGGGACACGCCGTTTCAACCCTGCCGCGGTCGATTTTTCGCCGCGCGGAGAAACGACTCTTCCGGTAGCGAGCAAAGCGCGTTACCAGGCATGGGAAAAAGAGAGAGAGAGAGAGAGACGTAGAGAAACGTGGCGGTGTGGTTGCAACGCGATGCAATAGTGGCTTATAAGTACACTCATGAATAATGCAGCAGCGCGAACAAAAGTGCGCGACGCGCGCGGGAGCGCTACCGCGTACCCGTCATATAACACTTGTGTATTTTACAAACATCGCCCGCGAGCGCGAGAAAGAGACGCTGCTGCTGGCCGCGTTTTCGCGACGACAACGTCGAGTAGGTACGCGTATATACGAGATTTAAATAACGCTTATCATTTTCATTTCGCGGTCCCGAGAACCCTCGTCCATAAATTAGCATAGACGGTCTCTAGGCTCTTTGTGCGCTCTCTCTCCTCTCTCCTCCCCTCGTTCCGGGCCGGGCTCACCGTATTGGCGTTTATTTCCGGTCGAAGGCGCGAGGACAATTTCCCGCGTTACGGTGCGGTATGTATGTGGGTTAAATGTAAATAACAACCCGGCCTCTAACAATTCTCTCTCGGCGAAGACTCTCGTGAAAAAGCGCATGATGGATGTGTAAGTCGACGTTTGCTTATCAACATCTTGGATTTCTTTTAAAGCTGAATATTTGAAGAGAATAAATGCGTGGAATATGATTTTTGAAAATTGTTAAAGTGAATACGTAATAATAATAATAATAATAATAATTTATCGCAAATAGTAAATTTCCCTGCTTATATTGCTTTTGTTTATACGGACTCGATGTCGCAGCTACGTGCGCCGAAATAATTACCTACTATAGGACAATTTTGACGCGATCGTTTATTCGACCCGGTTTATTGTCACGAAATAGCGTTTATATTTCTCTCATTTTTCGCGCTATTTTTCCGCTTTCCTTCTTGTTGGTGAGTTTAGCTTCCAAGTGCTTGCAATGTTTCGTGCTCCTAAAAGCTTAAGAAACTTCTTAACGTCTGTGAAAGCGCCGTTTCGCAGCGTCGTTTAGACTTATAAGAAGAAGCGGAATTATGACTCGTATTGCTCGCAACGGTAAAGCGGAAGCGCGATTAAGTATTGCTATGTTGCTGTTTTTTGTTCTGTTTGTTTTTTTTTTTTTTTTTTTTTTTTTTTTTTTTTTTTTTTTTTTTTTTTTTTTTAATCTACAAGTGCCGATATAAATTGGCTTTATTGTAGGTTCTTACCTTCCGTTCTGTTACGTTATATCACGAGAGATCCCGTTCGAAGAGAAAAACAGTTTGAAATTATTTATAAAGGAACGGATGGCGTTTATATTTACGCACAGAGTTTTTATATACGAGCGCGTTTTACAAAAACTATAGAAATAAGTTTGTTTAAAGTGAAAACTAAAAAAAAAAAAAAAGCGTACGTAATATAGCGGCAAAAAAAAAACTCTTCAGAGCGTTGCGCACTTTCGTAATTGACGGCGCTTCCAGCGCGCGAATGTGTGTACCGGAGTCGAGAAACATCCATTCGCGCATATGAAGCCAATTGAAATACTTAACGTCGACAGTAATAAACGCGTTTTTGCTTCCGCGATGTTACGTTCGATCCGAAGCAAATCGGCTTTCACCTTCTGCGTAAATCCCTTTGAATTGGCGCGCATTACGAGAGCGCGCGTGAATAAGCGTGTAACGCGATTCCGACGCTTTCCAGCGATTAACGACGATCGTTTAGGTCTGACGGATCGTTTAATCCAAAAGTCAAACATCTGTCGACGCGCTGACTGCCGTTGCTTTACGTTTCAGCTGAGCGACGACCAATGGGTGAACACGAGGCGTTCTCGCGACGACGATGCCGAGTCGTCTGTAACGCGGCTCGAGACACCAGCTGATGTGACCCCGGGTAACCGATCTCAGTTGACACGAGAGGAATTACCTCGCCGAGTGATCTGTTACTCACAGACAAGGGATTACCTTATTCCGTACCACGTGCGGCATTACAACGACGTCGTCGTTTAATATCGCATTCGTCCCGACGTCGCTTGCGACGAGTCTTAGCAATCAGTATTCCACTTACTTTCTCGCAAATTGATAAAGACGCAATCAATGAGAGCGTGCTTATTTCGCCAATTATAAATAATAATTTATAAAAACAAAATATATAATTTTTTACATCTCCGAAAGTCTCTCTCACAGATTGTTTTTCTGTGTACAAAAAAGTTTGTTCATTTTGAGCGTGTATAAATTTTAGAAATATAAAATGTCAATTATTAATTTACGAGAAAATGAGAAAAGATGTTTTTTTGTCTCCGGTTTTATTTGATCGAGAAGATAAAGAAGATAATTGTTCATAACCGCGGTATGTCAGGCAATTACGCACCTATCACGCTTCTTTTCCGGCACGTATGCGCGTTATAACGAGCTCGGCGTAAGTAAAAGGTGAGGGTGCAGATCAAAAGAATAACCTGTCTTCCGCAGGTGAACCTTTAGATAATCAATAAACGTATACTTGTTTATCCCGCTCGCTTCGCTAAAAACGCTCGGTCGGAAAGAAAGTGTAGCTTTTTATTCAATTATCTCGCGGCAAATATGTGGATCGGTCATTAAGACGATAAAAAAAAAAAAGAAGAACGCAATTTTGTGGCGAAGCTATTATGCTCGGATGTATAATGAGTTCGAAAAAAAAAAAAAAACAAAGATTTTTAGCAATGTATTTTACATATACCGTAGGTTTAATCCCGTTTGTTGATGCACGCGTTAATAACGTGAAAATAAAAAAAACTTTTTCCTCTTCTATTATAATTTTTTCAAATTAGAAATATGAAACTTTCACATAACGTTTATTACGAAGATTAGATTTTAAATTGAAAATAATGATGAAGTGTGTTCTTACAACCAGCTTGAAGAAACTGACGGGCGACAGTATTAATCGCGAGCCAGCCAGAGCGCAGTGTCTTTTCTTGTTCGCGTTAATTATCATATCCTGATGCATTTATCAAGCGCACGCGGATGCGCCCTTACATTTGCATATATTCACCGACAGTATATCAAAGTCTTTGTACTCGAGGCCTTCTGGGGCGGCGGCGGCGGCGGCGGCGGCGACGCCGCTTTATTGATATAATAAAAATAGAGTGAGAGCAGCTGAAGCGAGCGCAAATAAGTGGGACGAGGCAGCGACGGCTGACCTGTTAATCACAGACTATCGATCGGTCTAATTAATGCATCTTGTTATATCAATCGGTGATGGTTTGAGAACGCGTTCTTGTTTGCGAACACCGGAAACATATTGCGCAAAGACTTATTTGCACCCATAAACGTACCGATCCCGTCAAGAGGTACTAAGTGACCCGGAAATCATGGAGTTTATCGATTGTGCTTCGGCTTGACAATTAATACGTTTTGCGGAGAAAAACAAACTTTACACTCAGCGCAAAGCAATGTAAGAATTTGATCTTTAAAATTTTAAACACAACTTTTAATGTCAAAACGTTGATAAAAAAAACTGAAATGAATAAATAAAAACTGCTTTTTAGTCTTCACTTTTGAAAGTTTTTAAAAAGCCAATATTTCCAAATAAAAATTTTTATCACACATAGAAAAAGGCTTTTAAAAAGATAATATAAAATAAACTTGTTGTCTCATTTTGCTAAATGTCAATTTTTATATTATTACTATTTTTACGTTTACTGTCGATGTTAAAAACACAAAAACAAATAATATGTGCGCTTCTCAATTTCCTCTGCTTAACCTCAACGAGCGTCAATTTATCGCAGCCTTTTTCGAACCTTCTTCTCAGCCACACTACTCGCCTGATAAAAACGCTGCTCAAGACGATAACCCCTTTAATATAACCTGTTCTCGTATCGCTTGCGATAAAGGGACGCGCTTCTTGTCTAAGAACTCTCTCTCTCTCTCTCTCTCTCTCTCTCTCTCTCTCTCTCTCTCTCTCTCTCTCTCTTTCTCTCTTGGCGAACGAGCTGGGGTTTCTCCACGTAAATCTGCCTCGCTCATAAAGAGCCCATCTCGCAGAGGCGAGAGCGAGTATCTTCCAGACTGTGCTATTGCGACTTGTCGATAAGAAGAAATATTCTCTTGCACGAGAGCCGACGCGCGGCTCGTGCACGAACGAGTGAGAAGAATGGCGCACCACCGAGCGGAGGGTTGTGAATCCGTTCTGCCGCGCCGTGTGCGGCTGTGTATGAGGGAAGATGATACGTGGAAGCTACCACGTACGGGGCGTATCCTGGCCGGATCTCCTCTACCTCCGGCTGCCGTTATATATTCCAATTCGATAGACACGTTTTTCCAATGTCTGATAGGAAAATGGCTGGCTCTATCGGTTCCCGAGTCGTGGATTACCCGTTCGCGGAATAACGATGGCAGGAGTGGATAGAGCCGGAAACCTGATTTTTACCCAGTGTGAAAATCTTAGAGATTCTTTCAGCACTTCGGCGCGCGAAGTCGATCGATTAATTTCACCGACGTGTTTGCGCGCGAAGCAAACGGAAACGAATTACAGTTATATGAAGTTTCTATTCAGTGCGTGTATTCGCGGTATTCAGTATGGCTTTATTGATAAGATTTTAACGTGTATTCTCCTTCGAGATCAAATCAATACCACAATGAGGTAAGCCGCATAATTCATTATTCGTTGTATTGCAACAAACTTATGTGATGTAAAATCTATTTTCGATATTTATCTGCTTTTCAAGATGTACACAAAGATGATTATAAAATGTATGTATGTAAAAATAAACTAGAGAGAAATTTGTTAATATTTTATTGTCATAAAAATAATTGTGTGCCATTTTTCTACTTTTTTTTCATACACACACACATATGTGAACATAAAAGTAGATCAAATGTGTCGTTTCGAGTGTCGGTACTTTTTAAGAAAATATATTGCCAAAAAAATATAACACACACTCTTAACTTTCACTTGTTTATTTTATATATAGTATACGATAAAATGCAGACGATATTTATATCGGAAAAAAAGTGTATCTTCAACATCGCGCAGTTTTCTTTGCACACGCATATTTGTGCTACAGGTTTTACACATTGTCAAGATACCGCGATACACAAGTACTCTTCGATAGAATTAATTAGCGTTAAAGCGAGCTCGACGTGCTTGCAAGCTCGGATAACTGTGATGCGTGCTACTTTCAAGGGGAAAAAGGTAATTCTTTAATGTGGTTTACCATAATATATCTTGTGTGCCACATAAACGCGCGCGCATGCGATCTTTTTCAACGGCAGCTAGGAAAAAAACCAGCATATATTAAATGTTACACTTTACGTGGTACATTAAGAAATTAAATGGTCGCCTGCGTAATTTGCATAAAGTGCACGATTGTACCAGAGAGCAATTATTATAGTAAGTCATATTCAAAACAGAAAGAAAGATAAAAAATCTGTAACAATATATATTGTGCGAAATAAAAATGAAATATTAGCAGTCCACAATCCTCTTAATTCAGTAGTGTTTATGTTAAATAATGCATAAATGATCGACGATGACTGTGATTGAAAAAGAGAAAGAGAGAGAGAGAAAAGTCGGATAAATAAGAACATATTATGTGCAATAATATTATATGGGTAATCGTGAAATAAAGTTACCAAATGCTGTTACTTACATATTCGATTGTTAAACAAAATTAATTAAATTCCATTGATTTTATTAAAAAAGAAAACCTTATCAAGGATTTATAAAATTATATAAATAAAAAAAAACACAATGTTACATGCAATTAATACTCTCTCTCTCTTTCTTTTTTTTTTATAAGTTTTTTTATCATTTATTTCTTTTGTTCGTTTTCACGGAGTCTACAAATCTGTAATAAAAGAAAAAAGAAGAAGAGAATACGGAAGATATTTTATCTTAAAGCAAAAGAAAGAGAAATATATTCGCACAGCACCTGCAATAGCAAATTTTCCAACTAAGATAATTCATGGAGTTGAGAATTTGCACTCGAAATTTTTTATCGTAAGAGTTTATAAAGGATTATATAAAATCAATCTCCTTCTTTTAGTACCGCTTACTTAGTATGAACTTCCTCAGTATCATACATTATCGTCTCTTATAAAAGTTCTCTTAAATGTCTTATAAAATCAATGGTATTTGTATTTCGTTTCTTTAAGTTATCCATTCTCAAAAGTAGCACTTTTTAAGAGTAAAACATACACAGTACATAATGTACACAGTAATTCTGCTTTTAAAATTACTTTTCAGATGCCATGCAGAAATCAGTTTTATTCAAAAATTGATACAAACCATTAGATTTTAGATATAAATAACTCAGATCTCTGTTCCGAAAAAAATATAATAATCGCATTTGATCGCAGAAATCGACAATTTTTATTGTTGGTTTTCTCTCAGTTTTTTTCTTCATTTCTATTATAAATAGAATGTTCTAGAATCGAAAATTACATATACGTGCGGAAAACTGCTCTTTATTATTACTTCGTACAATAAATAATTCTCATGCGAAAACTTTACTTGATGATAAATAATTCAGACAAAAACTTTGCTCAAGACAAACTGATCTATCACCAGAGTTAAAAACTGTTTAATACGTAATACGTAACGTAGCAAATGGGGGAAAAAGGTTACACGTGGACCTCAATATTCGATTATTTGTCGTGATGCTCTCTTGGCGCGTCCCATTTTCGCGCGTATTCGCGCGCGCTCATGTGCGCTTTATATAAAATATACTCGCGCGTTTTGTGTGTAGTTACACAGTCGTTTCGTTCTCCCCGATGAATTTCAATGAAAACCCACGGGACACAAACGTTCGACCCTACTCGTCGCTTCAAATGCCGCAGTCGCGCCAACCGCATCGGTTAGCTATCGGCATGTCGTTTGCGGCCACTGTTAATTCGTCACTCGTTTCTGACAACCGCAAACAATTTCTACCTCACGATTTTCCTATCGTCATTGACTCACGCCCCGGCAATTAGACCTCGAGCTCGGCAACGACGATGGCAGTCTCTATTCAACTTCCGCGTGCGTTCGGATCTTGGAGGATCCCGCAATCTTCAATTAAAGAGCATTCACGAAGAAGATTAGCAAAGGGATTAGTAATCGAACGTAGGAAGATGGACGGATGTGTGACTTCGTTGTTTCAAATAGTTCTGAGTTCTGTGATGCAATAAACTACACTTGCAACTGTTTGCAATTTAAATAAATAAAGTTTTCTTGTTTTTTTTTTTTTTTTTAATTAATCATATATCTTAGTGACTTGATAAAAATTAACATTTATTGTTACATAGATATTTTGCATATTTGCGATGCGAAAACAAAAATTTGTTGTTTGTAACAAGTTGTTGAAAATAACTTTGTTATACTGCGTTTTGTGTACAGATTTTGAACTTGACGAAATTTTGTTACGAGAGCACTATCTCGTTTTATTTTCTAGATTTTCTGTTTTTAAAAACAAATTTCGTTTCTCTTGAAAACTTTTGTTAACATAAACTTTTATAAGCATTGAGTTCTACATGAAAAGGAAAAAAAGATAAAACAATATGTACTCTCTGTGTAAGATTAAAGAATAATTCAGATAACTTAAAAAACAAAGGATAAAAAATTTCGTTATCACTCTTTTGTTACTTACTTGGTATTGTTGATTCATTCGTGGCCCCAATGTATAACGGAATATTCGTGGCGATTGAAACGTGCTGTACGCATTGTCCGCCTTCAACAGACACGTTTGTTTTCCATATTTCATAGTTATACGAGAATATCAGTATTCGGCTACACTCGCTTGTTCCGCGAATCTGTTGTGTTGGATGCTCGATTCGTTGGATATTTGTATCGCAAATATATGACTTTTATTTATTGCTAAATACTGAACGCGCAAGAAATGAAATGACACAGCATATGTAATTACCGCGACTTTTTGCGCACAGAATTGTATTATTTTGTGATTTCAAACAAATTGTCGAGAAATGTTTTTTAAGAAACGCGATCTCTTTATTAAGACGTTTTAATGGAAGACAAATCTTGTAATGTATTCCGTTTATAACGACATCCTTTCTACCTAAAGAATCGATTAAGCTTTATAAGCGAAGCGTGCTTCGATAAATGGCTGTTATTTATCTCAATTCTGTGACGAGAAATTTCTATTTTCTCGGAGGTAATTTCGAAACTCCCTTTACGTAATAGATCATCACGAGAACGAGAGAGAGAGAGAGAAGAAGAAGGCGACACGTGTCTTTCCGATGACGCATTAAAAAATATGACCATTCTTTTAAATTCAATAGATACGAGAGCTCTCGCACACACAGTTCGAATATTCTTCTATGCATACTTGAGTGTGCGTAAATATTTTAGAGGTGCATACAAGCGTGACATGTTGTGTGCGACCGACAGTGACACACAATCTTTTTATTCGAACACATAAGAGATGTCCCACGCAACGTGCGGTTTTACAAATTTTTATTTAAAAAAACAAGAATGTACGATAACATGTACACGTGTATATTTTATGTAATAAAAAATATGTTATTAGTATTATATAAGTACAATGTAATATAACACAATTACTTTCTGTTCGGTGAAATTTATTGCCAGTGTGTGTTGGTACGCGCTCTGTTTTTCGTTCATCCCGTTTCATCCCTCTTTCACGAGTCTGTTTCCGCGGACAAGAATTACCAGTTTTTCGCTCCCGTTCGCTGTCTAGTGTACAGGTAACATATATAACAAAGTTCATTCATTTGTGTTTGATACGTTCGGAAATAAATATATATACGTAGAGGTATTTATTGCGTTCGAAAGAAATTTTTAGAATAAATCGCAGAATGATTTCTTTTTTGAGATATTTCTCTTCATTTTTCTCTTCTGTGATTTTTTAAAAATATTTTTTATATATTTTTATATATTTTTATTTTTATTTTTTTTTTTGTTTCTGTCACGAACAATCTTCTCGAATAAACGTGAAGTGAGAAGTGTTTCGTACACTTATACGTACGTTATTACGTGATGGTTACGAATGGTGCTGGCACACAAACGGCAATGGTAAATTGTTGATGCAAGTCTCTCGTTTACATACGTCTTACGTGTATACGTATATGCATTTTCACGCGGAGGAAATTCAAACGCCGAAACACCGGATGCGTTACGGTTTCATTCCGCGTTGCCGGCGCGGAGAATGAGTAACCGCGCGCGCACGATTCTCGCGTAAGCCGAAGCGCAAATAATGGGCCGCGGACGAGGGAGGAACGACACGCCCGAGTGAATTATTCCTCGAGAGTAATTACCGCGGCGAATAAATCATTTATCACGCTTTTGTTGCGCGCCTGAATTCGGGGCGGGGACTTTGCCCGCGAAACGAAATTAACCTAACGTTAACGTTCGATCGTGTGATGTACGAGGCGATCTGCGCGAGCAGCTTATCGGGATAATGCTTTGTATCTCTTCTAGCATAACACACTGTTATAATAAAGTTAATATCAATATTGACCACTTTCAATATTTTAGTGATTAAATCTGACGAGGAGTTTTGCGACAGCTTGTTTGCGTCATAAATCTCAGCAGCACACCACAAATTTGCGTAATAAAATATTAACAGCAAAATTATAAAAATAAAATGTCTTTTACCAAAGAAATTTTGTATTAATGATTCATCATTTCTTTGAAGAACAAAATATGTTCTTTGTTGTTTATGAAAAACAGTATACAGTGATGCGCGTTTTATTCGATCCTAAATCGATGCGCCAGTAGAAATAGCTTTATTGGCGCGCCGCTCATTAATCGGAGTTAATGGGCATTCTGTCAAATCCGAAATGTTGTCCAACGCATGTGGGGGTCATTTGCAGTCAAGTTGGCGACGCGTACCTATACCTCGTTGCTCGTGACAGGAGAAAGCAGACTTTCTGTCTGATCCCCGCCGGCTTTGCTGCGGTTTACAGAGCAAAGTTAAGCTCGTTAGTTTCAGCTCCACGTTTCTTTTACGCTGCCCCGATAATATTGGCTCCGTCCGCTTTGTCGCGCGCACAGTCCCGCGTCGTGCAGTACTTTACAGAATACGTGTGCTTAAGCACATAAAAAAAAAAAACAACCATGCAAAACGATAACAACCACCGATGGCTTCCTGCGCGAAGGGAAGCGCAGCGCTCCCAATAAAGAACAATAAAGAAACACAGTCTGTTTGTGAAGGATAAACTGATAGACGAAACCCCCCCGAGGCAAACGTACAATAATTTAGAAAATTTTGATCTCGTTGCGTTGATATAGTTGCAGCTATTTTTTATTCGTATATCACACGCGCAAAAGGAGAATCGTTATTTTTCTTGTTAGTCCGATGTCAAACTTGATATTTGATGGAGATAAATGCTCGAATGCAGAGATCAGTTTGTTTGAAAGTTCTGTGTGCTTTTACGTTAAACAAAAACTACTTCTTTACAAAAGATCGCATTTCGATGAAAATTGAAGATGACAAGAAAATTGTTACGCCAATTAGAAATCGGTGATAAACGTTTCACGCGAGTGTCAAGAATTTTTTTTTTATTTAACTTATCTACAAAATTGCGTGTCGCATTGTTATAACAAAACAATTTGCTCGATATTATAACAAAAATATATAAATCGCGCACATAAAGTACATAAGACTTATTTATGTGTTATATAGATTTAAGAAAAAAATAAAACAAAATTGTTTCGACGAGTGCCGGAAAGTAAACTACATGTGTTCTCAATCGTCTAAAAAAATTCGTTTTGCGGATCACTGTAGGATATGTGTCGAACAAGCTTGGGATCAAACGTGATATCCGATACAGTTTACCAATTTTTCATTCAACAATTTATTCGAACTGCTGTGGGTATGAAATAAAAAGAAAGCCTCGCGTAACAGATCGACTGTTGCAAACTATGCATCGCGATATTTTATTTTCACGAGTGCCTATAAACCACACACGCAGCACCAAAATTGGATACGCACAGCAAACGTATATCAACTGCAAAATTAGTGTTTTCTATGCCTAGCCGCGTTAAAAAAAAAAAAAAGTGATAAAAGTTTATTTTTTACGAACTCGTTGTTTTATATATCTTTCACGTTGTTTTATATATTGTATCTTTCTGTGTGCTGTTACTGTATATCTTTAAGACACAAATTTTCTGATGTTTACATTTTGATGCGGTGTACACAACACACAACGCAATATGTAGAGCGTGTATGTATGCAAAATGTTTGACAAGATTCGACCGAGCATTTCGCGTAAGCTCGCAGAATCCGCGCCGCGCGCGGATCCGCGCGAGATGCGAATGGAAATATCTTTGAGTAGCTCGATGGTTTAGGGAATCGGATTCGGCTCGCAGATGCGCACGAAAATTTTTCCAGTTTCCGCTTACACTGTCGGTTGAGCCGCGGAAATAGATTAAATCCGTATACACAGTTCCCTCCTTCTTGCAAAGTAATTCGAGAGGCGTATTCGAAAGTTCAAGCGTCTAAAAGTTCGAGCCGAGCCGACTTGTAAGTAAGAGCTTAAACTTTTTGCCACATAATATTTCTTTTTAAATCGGAAGAGGAGAATGGAAATAGCATCGAAAGGAAAATGGAAATGGCACGAGAAAAGTATTAAAAATACCATTTCTTATCAAAGAACGCAAACCTCTTTCGAATATACTTTTCTATATCTATACAACCGCGGTTATTCTCTCGAAATAATCAGTTGTAATATTTTCGCGTGTTGTGTGTTTTTTTTTTGTTTTTGTTTATTTAAAGTCAATCGCCAACAGTTTGTCAGGTAAAAGAATGCATTTACGCAGCATTCTTTTTTGTTGTAGAAAATTTTTGTACACGAAAAGAACACATTTCCAGCGAAAAACTGAGCGACGTGAAGCTGACGTCGTTTTTGCGCCATTGAGCGCACTTTGGTGACACTAGTCGCTGTCTTTCCAGGAATCAACCCCCCGTCGTCAATGCGACCGCGGGCACGTCATTGCCAGGCGATTCGCAACACACGATTTTTTTTCACGGCCGAGCGCTTGTCAACGTGATTAGCTGATAACGCGCGCAAGCGTACTGGCAGAGCGGAAAAAAGAGAGTTCTCCATTTTTCAGCGGAGCTGGACGTTTTCACGTTCGCACGCTTTCGCGCCCGACGGGTTATCCTCCCGCGCTCTTCGCTCCCCCGACGATATTCGAAACGCCGGACGAGGGATTCGTGTCGCTCTCGTGGAGTATTTCAAAGTGGATCTCCGGTAGAGAATGTTTTGCATCCGCGTGGCAAACGGCAGGTTTTACAACTGTTTTCAGCATCGAGAGTGCGCGCGACTACGAGAGAGAGAGAGAGAAGAACGGGAGAGGATAACAGCGAGAGGAAGCGACGGTCTGTGTTTCTGTCGTTGTCGCGCGGTTTTACGAGTACTCGGACCGGCGACGCCTAGGAATCGTTTGCGAATAAACGTTTTTATCAAACGGGATCCACATGCGATCTAGAAACCGGCGAAACTTACTCGCGCGTTCTGAACAGCGCATTCGAGAGAAACGTGAAACCGTGAAATAGCTCGCGTTAAATTTTTCTCATTTCAAGTTTTGTTTCTATATATTATATTGAAAACTCACAACACAAACAAAATCGCGAAAAGCTGATTTTTTAGAATTGAACCACCGATTTGTTTGTTATTATAACATTCATGTTATATTAAATACTAATTGTTGATTAATTTCAATGATTGTTTTGTGAACTGTCATATATCTATAATCATCAGCGTGTCAGATTGGACCGACATGACCGTTGGTGTTACCTGTTAAATCTGACACGGTATGCGACGAGCGCGGACCAATCGATTATACCGTTTGGTAAGTCATTCCCGTGCAAACAAGTAGCTTCACGTCAGCTATGTGAACTCAAAGACATCGAGATCGATCAATGGCCCGCGCAACGGCGACGTCGGGAGTAATATCGAGTTGTTTGTTGTCGGTCAACATCAATTAAGCTGTCGACCGTATCTTGAAGCTTCGCGGCTCACGACACGGGAATGATCGAACTTCTCTCTCTCTCTCTCTCTCACACTCTCTTCTCTCTCTCTCTAGCGATCTAAACGATCCCGTCTATCGACAGGTAGATGACGTATCCCTCCTCGAAATTGTTACGGATAATACGATCGCCGCGCGCTTTCGCTTACTATCATGCAGATTTATGCGGCATTAAAAGCTCTTCCGAGCTGCTTCGGCAGCAAGCTTGCGGTCGTATACAATCACTTCCGTCAAAAGAAAGAGAGCGAGAGAGAGAGAAAGAGAGAGAGAGAGAGAGAGGAGAGAGAGAGAGAGAGAGATCAGCCATCGTCATATTTCATGTTCTTTAATAATATTTCACTCACATCGTCGAATTTCACTCACATCGTCGAATTTCGACCAATTCAACCGCTTGGATTACTAGCTTAGAGGGAGTGCAACCTCCTCTTGCTTTACTCCTGGTCGACGCAATTGCCAATTGAGCTGAGCCGCGGCTTAAGTCGAAGATTACCATCATGTGCCATATGCGTGCCTGTCTGGTTATCTGCAGACGTGCGTCCTAATGCTTTCCTCATCGACGTAGCAGCTTCTCACGACCTCGTCTCGTGCATCTCTTACACGTCACTTAGAAATTACTACTGGTACAGATATCGCACATCACACACAATCGATTTTATCGGTTTTTTTTTTTTCTGTGCCCTAATATTTTTGCGAAACACGCGTTTGGTATTTTTTGGAAAACACACAATATCTGTGGAATTTTACGAAATTGAAAACTGTACGAAGTCTCAAAAATGTTCACTACATTTACTAAATTAACAACAACATACGTTCTGTATTGAGAATTTTTTTTTTTTTTTAACAATTTTATATTCTTCAAAAAAAATACTTTCGTCTAAATGATTGCGATTGTTTTGGTTTTGAAATAATACGTGGGAAGATGAGAGTGGTTTTAAAACGACGATAAATTTTAACGAGAAAAAAACGAACCACGAACGGGGGGGGGGGGGGCAAAATAATAATAACTCACCTAACAGTCACGTAATTTTCCCGGTAATTTTTCGCAGACTCTCCTGCGCGTCTCTAATCCGCATGAATTCTTTGTACCACTCTTCTCGAAACAAATGGCGAAAACTTGGACAGTCACGTCTCCGTTTTCGTCGCTTTAACTTTCGCGCGTGTTAAGCAGTCGCGACGAGGCGGTAAGCTAGGGAAAACTCGGAGCGCGAGTTTTCTTCCTTTCCCGCAGTTCTATGCAAATTTCACTTCCACATCGCGTCTTAAAGACCCCATCGCAAAGTCTTAAAGACGCTCGCTCTATTCGCTTTAATCGCGGTTCCTTAATTGACGAGCGTACACAACGCAAAAACGTGTAAAAACAACGTTGTTGTTTGCGAGAGACCTCCGCGCACGTTAGCGACGTATAATTCGCCCCCTTAATGCTCGATTATCATGCATTATCTTGGCGCACGTGCAAAGCCCGAAGGCGCGCGCAAAGCGGAATGAAATTATTATAGGAGAGCCCCCTTTCACAGTTTTGTAGTCTATTGTAGCGGATGACTCGGTTATGTGTGTGTGCCGAGTACTCTCGCTAAATAATAATAAACGCCGCGATCTTGTATCAACTCGTTTGCGCCAAGGAAAATTCGATTAAATTGATGATTGTAAGCCGCGCGCTCTATATATGCGCCAAGATCGATAACGCGAAAACGCGCGACATCGCGAAAAATACATAAGTAGGTTTCCGGCGTGTGTGTATATTTTAAACAAAGATTCTGTAACGCGACTTTAGCGTATAATTATATAGATTTAAACATAATTCGCGGCAACATTTACGCTCCGCGTGAAACGAATTGTTTCGCGCAACTTGTTATGGTTAAGAGTTATGGAAACTCGCAATTCGATATTATTGCATATATATATCTGCTCTATCGCGGAACACGTCTCGCCACGACCTCGTTAACCATCCCGGAGACCGCGAAATTCGATTAACGTATTCGTTCGTAATGTATCCGTTTCGGGTCGGGTGTAAGTCCAAAGCTCATTTACAACGACTGACAACTTTGACGTAGACAGCAACGCGAGAAGCTAACTCGTTACGTATACATAACATAGGTAGTTCGTGAATCCCGCGACGTACGTTATATCCGCACTCGTACGCGCGCACAGATCCAAGCATTTCCATCGCAGAATAAATCTGATGTAATTGACAGTTTAAGATCGGAAGCTATAGTTCTAATTTCTCGTTCCAAATCGCGGCAATAAAAATTTAGAAAATTCTCTGTCGTATTTCAGATTTTTCCAAATACAGATCGTCGAAACTTAAAATTTTTCAAACACGCGAAAATGTTCTGGTAAAACGGAAAACGTCGAAAGAACGATTGATTGTTTCGACGCCGTAACCGAGATGGGTTTACAACATTGTCCGGCGTTCGATCGACCGCAACTGTTTTAAGTACAATCAGAGAAAAAAAATTTGCCACTGTTTTTAATGAAAAAAAAAAGGAATTAAATCGAAAAAAAGAAACCTTTTAACGCGTTTTCCGCACACGCGTTTCAGAATTGTTCGCCTGAACAAACGCGATCATAAACGCTGCGACAGTTATTGTGAAGGGTCTGCGGTGCAAGCGATCGTTGGAATGTTCCTTTTTCAGCGCAGACCACTTTTTATTTTTCCCGTGACTTGAGAGAGAAGGGGCGCCGTAATAATGGAAGCAACGCCGATCGAACAACCTCGTAGATACACCGCAAGAGAGGAAGCGCGGCTTTGTGCATTGGCGGCGGCATTGTACGTGTGTTCGGTGTTAACGATAATGTAATACGAGGTCCACCACGGTTGTGGGAAAAAAAAAAAAAAAAAACAAAAAAAAAAGAATCACAGGTATTTATGGGCGAAAGTTTCGTGAGTGCTTTTCTACCGAGTTTAACTTGATGTATTAGCTGCAGTTAACGCCGGACTTTCGCGCTGCCTCACCGCAGGTCAGAGGACTCCTACTTTAATTTCTAATTAGTTTATCCTCGTGATGATGCCGCGACGTATCCGCGTGTGACAAGCACTTATATCTCTATTTACATACGGTAATTAACGCCGCTGCTCTTGTGTTTTACGGCTCGGAATTTTGATTCATTTTATCTCTGTCACTTTGCCGCGACAAACATTTTTTTTTTTTAATTCTCTTTTTCATGATCGACCTCGATCCAAAGAATTTGAATTATCTTTTTATTATCTTTTTACATGTGAAATATCATTGTACATGAATTATTATGGCTGCAAGAAGAAAGAAAGACTTGTGAATTATATGGCGCATATAGACGTTCGAACATTCTCCGCGTCTCTCGTGTTTTTGATCCTGGCAAGATTTATGAAGAATCTTATGCGATCTCAGAATCGTTTTTCGTTTTCTGCGGATATGTCGTTTTTCGAAAGAACGACGAATCGCGCGACCGTCCGATGGAAATGATGGGTTTTGGTTTTATTACGTGTATTTTAAAAAGGATATAGTAAGGTATGATTGAATAGAAAGATTGTTTTTATTCATACAGTCGCCGAGCGATAACATATTTTATATTTCCGTAATAATCGATCTCTCATCAGACAGTGTTTGGACGTGGCAGTGTGATGTCAGAAATGTCGTTATATAAAGATATTGTAACACGCGTAATAGATTCGTAACTTAAGACAGAAATAACAGAATTACTGAAACGTCTATTGGACTTCCTTCGCAGGCAGACATTTGTAAGGGAATTGCATTTGTTTTTCTGACATAAATTTTAAAAGATAAATTTATATGTAAAAAATCGTAATAGAAACAAAAGATTTTTTTAACAAGCAAATTATAAGTTGTTATTCATATCTTATGACGTTTTAAATTTTAGATGATTGTGCGCGATGATTCTTTTTGTTCGGGATTTTTATCGCGGCAAGACCGATCTTTGTAAAAATTACGTAAAATTATTGTTCTAACAGGGCGTAATTTTCTCGAATTTCTTTATTCCGGACGAATTTGCGTGGCTGAATACGATCAATCATAAGGCATGATATCTCGTTGGAAATGGCGCTTGTTTATCCGATAATTGTGTGCAATTAACTTTCCGATGAAATATGTAGCGGTTCTCTGTCTCGGTGAACGTAAATAGTGCGATAATAAAAAAATTATAATAAAAAAATAAGGGCTACTGAACGGTTTATTATATAAATAAAGATTGTTACACAATAATAGAACGATGGCAATGTAAACATATTGGTGTAAATTTAGAATTTATATTTTTTTAAATTATATATAGAGAGAATATAAAAATATCAACGTATGGCTAGAATTTTTTTTAATTGTTATTTACTGGAAAAAAATAATTGTTTTTAAACTTCTTGACAAAAGTGACGCCGTGAGTTTTACATTTAATCTCTCTGTTTATATCGAGCATTAATACAATCCTTACTTTATACATCGCCATATGAAAAAACTAGCGAGACGAAATATCGCGAGCAGCGCGCATCAAAATTTTTCATTCCGGCGCTCTTGCAAATACTCTTTTGCTCGATCCTCTTGAAAATTCCGCCACGTAAGCAAAAGCTTTATCGCGTCCGAAGAGATATCAGAATTCCCTTCCGATGCCGCAAGGGTCGAAAAATCTTTTATCAGCTATTTAACCAGGGAAATATAAGAGGAAATAATACATTCTGCATACACGCCAACGTCTAATCTAAATATGTACAGCGGGAAATTATATCGATCAATCGTAAAACAAATTACAACTTTCGATCTTAAAGATTTTTTTCTTATTTCGAGAAAATGTGAATATTACACGTCAAAAGAAAATGAATTAAAATTAATAGGAGAGAATTACACACACGCACATAATGTGATTTGCGAAAGTTTGAAAACAAAAAAATATAATTTAAAATTATATATATGTGTGTCTGTGTGTGTGTGTAAAAAAAAATATTTGTTTGCTTGCAACCACAGGAACATAACAGTAGATTATTATTATATCAATTAGACCGTAACTTTGTCTAACTAAGGACTCGAGAGCTCTTGCTCTACTGTACTATTTACTCTCTTCTCTCGTTCCACATACGTCAAGTACACCTCTTTTACCTAAGTCTCGTTATCACATGGTGAATGTTCATTAAATAAAATAAAAAAACAAAGAGAAACAATAGATAATAAATATATAGTATTTTATACAGTTGTACGCGTAATTTTAATAAAACTCTGGTAAAATTTGCGTGTAATAAAGGTTTTATATATTTGTTTATGTATGTAAATATATTGTTTAATTTTATATTTCATACAAATTAATGATTTTTTTTTGTATCTTTATTAATTCGATCATAGCACGTTGCTTTATATTGTGTGACAATTTTGCCGGCAATTGTTTTGCATTTTGCAAGCACACGCTTTATAGGCGTTCACGCGGCTAATTGGTAATTACACACCGTTCGGTTCGCGTTACGCGAGCCAAAGGCCTTGGCTGTCCGCATGGAAATTGGCCTTCTTTATATTTGCGCCGTTCTCTAGTCTCCCTAGGGAGATTCGTTCTCGCTGAAGACTCTGACGCACTGGGAAATTGCTTCTCGATCCCGCCGGCTCTGCGGCAGCATGCGCATCTCAAAGCATATACCGGCTAGTATTTGTCTATTTTTATGCCTTTTACATGTCACTGCATTAAATCTTTCTTTCTCTCTCTCTCTAATAAGATCAGATGATGGAAGCTGGAAACTGAAAATTTGTCAGAAAAATCGCGCCTATTTTTCACGGCAGATTTTTTTACAGGTTTATCTGTAGAATACATTTCATAAATATAGAATATTTATAACGTAAATAATAAAAAGCAAAAAATAACATAAAAAATAAAATAAAGTGCAACATGCATTTATACAAAAAATATTTTATGGTTTTTATTACTTTTAATTAGCTAGAGGTGATTGTGCTACCTACCTACCGTTATGTATATTATTGCTTTTTGACATTGAAAATATCGTATGCTACACAATATTTATTACTGTAAACAAATCAAATCTATTATTACTTGAATAATTTAAGAGATATATAAAAAGCGTGTGTGTTTATACTCAATTTACATATAACATTCTGTATTTTCTCTTTCGACAACAAATGTTTGATCAACTGACTAATTCTCGCGCGAGTTTAAAGCCGCACATCTGTTAAACTCATAATTGCTTGTCCTAATGAATAATGATAACATATCAATAAAATATTTGCAATGCTGTTGCAGTGAGTTTTCGGTGATAATTTTACTTTATACGTTACGTCTATATGAAGTTATTAATATACTGAATAAGAAGAAAAAACTATAAATGTGTAAAAAGATCATGTATAATAACTGTCAAAGAAAATATTGTCAAATTGCAATGTTGTGTGTACGAAATATTAAATTATCGAAATCAGACCCTTTTTCGCAGAGACCAAATTAATGTTAGTATTTAAACGTATTTCGTATTAACAAAAATTTTTATAAATTTTGCATTTTATATCTCTTTCTTTTTTTTATCGTTAATTTTTCCGACACAAAGATACAGTGTATGTGCGTTTGGCACATCGAACATGTCAATATTAGATTATAACAGCGCACAGCAATTGTAGATGAAATGGATCATCTGATCTAGGCGATTAGTTGATTTATGGTAATGGTAATGTTACTAAACACTCACGTTTAGATCATTTGCGTTAAATTCTGCCAAAGGCCTTTAGTTCTCTGCAATTCTAATTTGTGAATTATATTTGCCGTGGATAATGACACATGGAATGCGACGCTGAAGCAACTGAAAACGACTAATTTAGTGTTCAATTTATACACGTTTAATTAAGTTCCATTGTTGCGGCATTAATCGGCAGTAATTTCTGTATAATTAGAAGTGTCGCTTGCCAACAATGACTGCAATTGTTGTTATAATGCAGATATTTTTTTTTTATTTTGTTTTTGTTCCGCTATCGATATCAATTATTTCACGTACGTTGTGTTATATTTATATAGTGGAAGCTTAAAAAATTGCGCTACACTACATACAAGCATCTAATAAAAATATTATGTTATTATACATATATTCAAGAAGGGTACGATGCATTATATTCAGCAATATCCCTCGAGACGAAAGTCACTTGCTAATGCATATTACTTTCTCTATCGTTCGGCTTCTATTGTCATATGCCGCACTGGCGCTTGTCGAGCGGAAGTGAAATTGAAGGAAATGGACGAGAATAAAGATCGTTTTGGTTGGACGAATTACTTAGGAATGAAATAGCGCGACGGTCGGAAAGGTCGTGGAGGTCGCGCATCTCGAAGTCGCACGAAAAAGATAAAGTTGCGAAACAGCAAGGTGGAAGGAAAAACCTGAGTAATCGGGTCAACGGAGAGGTGTCCTCGTAGGAAAGAACGTCAAAAGGAAAGAACGGTGAGAGAGGAAAGGTGAAAGGGTGATTGAGTTTAAATCGATCGGAAAGATTAGAGATGACGAGACACAGCAGAAAGGATCCTGGCCGACGGGAGAAGAGGCAGGAGCACTCGGGAGAAGGAGGAAATCAATTTCGAATTAAACTACCCATGATGGATTTGCCTCTTTGCCTCCCGTTCGTTCTCTCCTTCATTTTTACATCGGTTACACAGACTGTCGTTGCGTCATTGGACTTCCTGTGTATTACATAACATCGCAGATGCTAAAGGCACCGAACGAAGAAGAATGTTATTGTACAATATCAATGGCGAAGCATTGACGGCTTCCGAATAATAAGTTTATGCAGATTGAAGAGAGTTTTCTCTCACGATTCGAGTTACAACGATGCAAATACAAAATCTTGCTTCTCTTAATTGCAAGTGAAGCTCATTTGGGCAAAAATTTAATTAGACTCTGTTATCGAAAAATCTAAAATGCAGAAAACATGAATCTCACAAAGAACTCGCGCGATAGTCGCGATTTAAATATTATTGTTGTAATTTGTTTACCGATTTATCTATTTCTACGTATAAATTACCTACCTATATCCAGTTTATAAAACATACTTTTGATAAATTTCTTTCTTACACTCGTATTAAAAAGAGCGTAATATTATACACAAGGCAAAGTAGATATGTAGCACGTACCACCGAACGCAAACTCTGGAGATTTTAGTGCCAGAAGTGCATACGTTTGCTCATATAGCGGACAGAAAGAGAGAGAGAGAGAGAGAGAGAGAAAAAACCATTTTATAGGATGCACACAGTACACGTGACTGCAGTGCCTGGAATATGTTTGAAAGGAGTCCAGACTCTGCCAAACGAATAACGCGCAAGGCGAAAAGGAAAAAAAAGTCAGTTTATTTTAGTGTTTATTTCAGCGTCGTGTTATATTTCGCGAATAAATCGCCGATGGTAACTCGCGAGTTCCGACACGCGCTCTGTGTGTCCAAAATACGGAAAGAACTGCACCACGGTCGTATGAATTTCAAGACCTTTCTCACAGTTCAGTTTGAAATTTTTTTACGGAATGAAATTAAACAAACGATAGATACGCGCTATAACATTTCGCATAAAATTCAGTTTTTATTTACACGATGTGATTTATTTGCAAAAACGACTACATATGTATATTTTAATTCGAGAAACGTTCGTGACATATTTGTGACAAAACTTTACGATACCCGAAAGTAAAGCGAAGTTTGAATATATAGACGACGTTAGTCGCGCGTATACTACACCAAGTTAAAATAACTTGGTTTTAGATACAAACACTACCTGTGTCACAAACGCATTAAAAAAAAAAAAAAAAAAAAATCTTGCTTTACAAGACTTTTCATGGTTTTGTAACATTCGTTGACGTTTTTTAAAACCGTTCGCGACGATGCGCTTAAAAGTGCGCTCGATGAAGTGAGCTCGCGTTGAAACAGCTCTAATTAAATGGCTCTTTAAGACCTACTTCACCAGCACTTTTTTTTTTTTGTGACGGAAAAGCGCTACCGTCGTGGACGATGTGTGTGTGTATGTGCATCTGATATATTCAGATATTCCATTATTATAATAATATGCTTCGTCGCCTTTCAATTCGCGTTTTGCTTTTAAAAGGTTTTTCACGACGACTGTCAGCAGGGAAAACACGGTTTATCACAAAGTAGATTAATGTTTTTCGTCATTTTCTCTTCATTCAGGTCAACATTCAGGTAACTTACACACTTTAACGCAACGATGTTATTGCAACAATCCGTCCGTCTCGTGCATTTTGGCTAATATTCATGAAAACAAAAAACACAACCAAAAAAATTTACATACGGTTCTACCACTGCTGTATTATGCGAATTCTAACGCAATAAATGTTAATGGAATGTCAAGAATAATATTCCGCAGACCGAAATACGCACGTATATATATTATATATTTGTTCTCCTCGCAAGCGGATCGAAATCATTTTCGACATAATAAAAAGTTACGTAGATGCGAAGTTATTATACGTTAATAATTTGATTAAATGAATGTGCTTGTATAATATTACCGGCTATGTGAAATATGTGTGTAGGCACGTGGTTAATGAAGCAAAATTAAACTTTAAAATATTTAAAAAGAAGGCTTTTATTCGTTCTTCGATGCGTTATGTTCTACTAACGCTACTCGATGCGCGGTTACATTATTGACCTACATTCGCGAGAGCGGTGAGATGTGCGAAATGTGGGTGATTACCATCTCGAACTTTTGGAGCGAGATCCGAAATCCCGGAAAACAAGAGTGGTCACCGGATTTCACGTCGTGTGCCGACAGTTTCTCTACACTCGGCTCGTCGTACAACGCTTGCGGCGCACATTCGCCGGTACCAGCATTGTTTTCCAGAACAATACGGACAATGCGTACAACTGCCTGAGGTTCGTACGACAAGCGTTCTCTTGCTGCGCAGCTCAAATTCACCTTAATGGTAAGGCATAACATGCTGTTATTGCGCATCAGGTCAAGGGTAATTAAGTATGATATATACGACAAAAGATTTTTCTACGTTTCTGAAAACGATGTTTATCTGTGCTTTTATGAGCAAGTCAAGGTTTGAGTTTACCAGAGTTTTATAAAAAGAGAGAAAACGCGATTAAAACCGCTCCCAGAAACGTGAAGACATCTTTTATTTATTTGTTATATAAATTAACGGCATTTTACATAGAGAATTTCAACTTGCGAGAAGGCTCGTACGTATCTAAAAATATAACATGCAAACACACGCGTAGTTTGAAAAAAAAAAAGAAAAGAAAAAAAAAGAAAAAAGAGAAAAACTACAACATCACGACGATCATTAAAGCGGAGAACGTAAAATAGAACGCGTAATATCGCTCTGAATACGAAAAGAAGCCTCTTATTTCGATGTAATCGCTCTGATAATCAGCTCCGCACTTTTCACCTTCGTTGCGACCTCCCTCTTGCACGGTAAACCGGGAAACGGTCCAATGAAAATATTTATAATTTCAGCGGAAGGGGGAGAGACTGCCTTAGCTATTCCATCAGAAGTCTCGCAATATGGCACATAATTAAGTTACGTTGCCGGTGTGCTCCGACTGCGTAAAGAACGGCGTCTTGCCAGCTCGTTACGAAGTCATGATGTTTTCCTTCAAGAAAAAGATGAAACTCGCCGGGAAATGGCACGAGAGCACGCAAACTCGCAGGAAATGGAAAATGCACCGCGTTCTATGTACGTGTTGACAAGACAGGGGAGCGAGTGTCATTATGAATCTTTCCCCAGTTTGCTTTTACTATCTTATATATGAGAGTCTATTCGATAAATGTATGTGGAAGGATAATATATAATTTTTGTAAGACACTAAAAACACAGTTTATAGGTAATTGCAATACATCGAAAACAATTACAGCAATAAAGTTCTCGCAATACATTTTATATAAGCTGTGATTTATCTCCTATAAAATTCTACAAAAAGCAAAAAAAAAAAAGAGCTGCAAAAATACATGAAACTAATTTAACTCTTTCTCTCTCTCTCTGTTATGATCAATTTTATAAAACTACAAAGACTAAAAAAATGTATTGTGATCGGAGAGAAGTAATTAAATTTCGTGTAATTAATGTTTGGATGTTCGGGTATAATCAGAGAGCGATGAATTCAAACGAATCATCCGATTATTCCAGCTGGAAGCAATCAAATAGTATTGCATGTGGCAAGGATATCAAAAGTTTTTACTTTTATTTTGTTAATATAAATTACTCACGCACACGCACGCGTACACACATACACACACACAGAGAGAAAAGATGAATTAATATGCGAATATAAAACTCTTCTGAAATAAATTGTTTTAATTATTGAAATTAAAGAATGCAAATAAAACAACTTTACGCGCTATTCAAATGTTTGTTCTGTCACATCAATACATTGATATCAATTTATTGATTGATAAGCTTCTGTAAGACCAAAAGCAAAACGGACGAAGACTGTGATTCATAACTTGGACAGCACTCGGTGCTGATAGAAACTGATGGCGGTGTGATTGGAAAATCTCCATCACTTCTCTCGCAGCGTACGGCGTAAGCGAACGTTCGATTAAACATTTTTAATTGCTTTTCTTCAATTAGATCGTACGAACGTCACGTGCAAGATGTCCTGAACTCGTTTAGTCTGCTAGTTCAAGACTACCGCTCCATGTATTTTCATTGTCATCTTCTTTTTTATCACTCTATTTCCATCTCGTATATTTTCTATCTTTTCTCTCTCTCTCTCTCTTTCGCATACACATTTAAATCTCTCTCTTTCTCTCTCTCTCTCTCTCTCTCACACACACACACATATATATATATATATATACAAGCACAACATGTATTCCCAGTTTGCCTCTTCTCGCCTATTCCGCAGATTATTCAGGTTAATCCGCCATTTCCACCAACCAGCTTCCCCTCTTCGGTTCCCTCCGCACAGTTGGCCCTCAACACCCGATTTCTGATTGACTTTTCGCCCTCACGCTGACCGGCTCTCTCACCGACCCCATTTTCAGCCTCGCGCCAACGGAGTTTCGACGTCGTAAAACGGGACGACTATTATCGATAATAAAATACTGAACTGGTGTGTCCACTTCGAGTGTAATTACCACTAATTACGGGGTTCGACGACCTGACGAGAAAATATTGCGACCGTCGGGTTTGCGCGCGAAACTTAAACTTGTTTGCGGACTCATGTTAGTTTAATCAAATTTTGTGATTCGCGCTTCTCTCTCTCTCTCTCTCTCTTTCTCTCATACACACACACACACACACACACACATACACGTCATTGCCTCTTCAGTTTGCGACTTTTCGGCGAGCTACAGTCGCTCGTTATCGATTTGTTTACCAATCTTCGGCGGCACTGCACTCCGAGAATTGAGTTTCAAGCGACATTATTGCCTGATTGCGCGGACTGCGAGTGTATTTGTTCAAACCTCATCCAACTTTAACATTAACATTTAAATCGTAGCGAATAAAACCGATTGTGCAATTTGTTTACGTAACGAAACACATAATTTTGGTGACTTTTTTTTGTTGGTTCATTTTTGGTTCTCGCATGAATATTTGTAATGAAGATACGTGTTTGTCAAAGAAAATTGTCAAAGTCACTATCGAGCGTTTCGTCAATTAAATCACGTGACAAAAATATATAAAAAGCTCCGTTATCCGCGCGATAACTGATAATTATCAGAACACGCCGCCGACAACATACCGAACGCGTATTACCACTGTTATTTCTCGCGCGATTGCTCCGTTTACGAACAATGCGCGTTTACGTTTACGTAAACACGCTTTGGGAGCGAGCGAATAGATGTCGACGGCACTTGGCCGCGTACGGTCGACGCGCGGAGAATCTACGCGTTTCGAGTGATACTTGTTCCCAATTAGCCATTGTCTGTCGAGCATAGTCGCCGAGAAACGTATAAGAGGCGTTTTCTCTCTTACTCTCTCCACACCGTCGTCGCATTCGAACAAATCGACGCGCGGACCGCGCTATCGTTACAATTGTCGCTTCCGGAACTCGATTTTCGGAGCCACTCAAGTACCTATTCTTTGTCGTCATCGACGCTAATACAGGGGCACGACGCTAATTAAACGCATACGCAAACGCGCGCTCGTAACACGTGGGATCCGAAGCTCGCGAACCGCTGCCGGAGAGATTGAAACAAAAGCATTCTAATCGTGTAAACGCGCGCCCGTTTCGTTACGGCGCGCGCGTATCGCGTTGTAGTGTTTGCTAATGCCCGAGCCGCGCGCGCGCGCGTACGAACCGCAACCCTCATTCGATTTCGCGAGATCATTTCTGTCTGTTCCGAACTGTTTGTTTTCGCAATGCCGCGCACTGACAAAATCGATTGTATCTTCGTATTTAAACGCGCCCTAGCGATCGTCGGTATCGCTCGAGGACAAAATCGCTTTAAAATGACGAAGCGCCCGAAATCTTCTGCGCTTATTATTGAAATTAGAATTTAATGACGCAGAACGTAGAGAATTTTCGTACCCGCGCTCACATTAGTTTCAAGTTCTGCAATTCTCGTTATAATGAAATAGCTGTCAAGTGGCCGGAAACTAGTCGTCGGGTTTAAATACAAGTTCGCGCGCGGATTTCGCGCTCTACCTCAATTTTAATTCTCGTTAGATATTATGTAGTCACGGTCGGTTAAAGTCGGCAATCTTATGCCGAGTTGGGAGTGCGCGAAGTTAATAAAATTCCGACGCGAGAATACACGTCTGACGAGACCGTCTCAAAACGGTCGGAGAGAGTTAGCAGCACGTATTTTCTTATACAATATTAAGCGGAATGCACTCGGGGGAGGGACACCGGGATCTTGCCGCATTTACGGAGGAAAAGTAAGCACAGCGACTTTAATAACTCGCTTCTTCTATTTTTACTGTCGTGTAAAAAACTGCGAAAGTTTCATTTTTTACGAGGCGACGTTCAAACACGCGTCTCGCACAAAACTTTTCTCTATCTTTCGGCTATTTTTTTCCGACATAAATTCGGTGATTACGCGCCAACGCAGAAACGCGTTTGCAACTGAATCAACAAACGTATCGCCGCCAGCTTTTGAAACTTTCTCTACATTGGTTATGTATGTATACATTTATATATTTATGCGCGCAGTTCGGGAGAGTTATGTATCTCCGTAAACACAAAATAGAGACAAACCTATCGCAGATAAGCGCAGTATGCAAGTTTTGATTTAAGAAGTTAAAAAAACGTTAAACTAAAATATCACAATACAATCAACATGCATATATTTATTGCAATTACTTTTCAAATCGCACAAATTTAATTCGTAGAAAGCTGAAATATCAAAGTGAATGTTCGTACGCGAAGCGATGAAGCTTTGAAGGGAGTTCGAACAAAGTGCATGTGCTTCGCGCGATGAAGCTTTGAAGGGAGAATTTGACTGATCGACATATTGATTTCTAAATAAATAGACACAACAAAGACAAAACGCTTGATTAGACAAACTAACTCTGCGCAACTAGAACTCGTAGCGAGAGTTTTCTTCTATCGAGTAAAGAGAACAGCATCCGGTGAGAGAAATCTCTCTCGCAACACAGGAGGTTGTTAAGATTCTGGCGGATCACTTTACGGGTCACTGCGATCTAAGCTGTTTCGCTATGCAGAGCGTGGATCTCATACGGTATGAGCCTGTCTACGAGGTGGAAAACGGTAAACGTTTATCTAGCTCGTGTTTCGTCTATACTTAGCACGGTAAGGTATGTCCCTAACCTGACCTAAACCCAAACCCCATTACTTGTTTATGAGATAACGGTCCAAAAGGACCAATTCTCTTGCGGCAACTCTGTCTCTTCTTTTCGAGACAATATGCGTAAACAACGCGGAGGCGTAAACAACGCGACACCGGTGTATACAGACTCTGGACCATGAGTTATTACATTATCGCGCTAATTACACCGGTCCATAAGCACTCCGCGGTACTATAGTAGCAAAGGACCAATTGTTGCTCCTAGTCATTGTATCTCGGAGATCACAATAGGCTGCCCTCGGATTAGACTCCAGATGCCAGCAGCAGGGGAGGTAGGTTCCGCCAATAATGCCGTTTCACTAACTACCTCGCGATATATAGCACTATCGACAAGCGTCTCAGCGTGAACAAAACGATTCTAGCCGGCTTTGCTTTCGCGTATAGGGACGAACAAAAGGAAGAAGAGAGTGAACGAACGGTGATACACTTGGAACGTGCGAGTTGTTTCGAGCACGCAGGTGTAACTTGATGTGGATCAACACCATCTATACGCTATACCCATCGCAACGCTATACCTATCGTCGTTGCGCATTGGTTTAGCAGCTCGGGCTATTCACTCTCAGTCAGGTCGCGCTCTCACACACCCTTAACGCTGCCGGCCGAGGCTTTTCATTACGCAACCGTGATTGATGACGACGACCCATCGTCCTGCGATATTATTTTGAGTAGATGCGCGCGCCCGGTCTAGGCCAGGAGTCCGCAGAGCAAGATCCATTATCTGTCGGTCCTTTCGCCCTCCGACCTTCGGCTCTCTCTCTCTCTCTCTCTCTCTCTCTCTCTCTCTCTTTCTCTCTTCCTCTCTCTCAGCTCGTCCCATCCTCTCTCTATCTCTCTTGTTCTATCGTTCTGGTTTCAGCGGGTTGCCATTGCGCACGCTCGCTTTTCGTACCTAAACCCTTTTGTTCAGCGCGGCGCCGCTAATGGAAAGCACTTTTAACCGATGCTAATGGAAACGCGCGCCACCGAGTTATCTCGGCGCTGTCCGCGCGGGAAATCACCGCGAAAAATTATCCCTCCCGGCGTGGCTCGTTACGACTTCCGATCGTCCGGCTGGCCGAATTAATTCTAACGCGCACGTTGAGGTTGACGCTCGAAATGGTCGGTGAGATGCGGGACAAGGATAACAATGTAGAAACGTTGCTCTCACAGAACTCCGCATGCTGCTCTCGACAAGCAGTGTCGCGCGAAGTTTTGAAATTCGTACGGGCAAACATAAGAAAGAACATGTGTATTCAGAAGAAAATAAATATTTTAAGAAATGGTAGACATTTTTTTTACACAAGATATCTATACGTGTGTGCTTTTCGTCATTGTAAAGAAAATGGCTGACACGGTGAGAAACTTGTATATTTATTCAGGTGCAGTTGACAAGCGCGGCGCGCTTTAAAAGGAAACGCTCGCGTGCGAAACACCGGCATTTTGTCATGGACAAAAAAACAATGATAAAAAAAACAAAATAAAACGAGAATTGCGTCTAAAAACAGAAAAGATTTTGAGAAATAGTGTCTTTTAGAGATGTCACGTGACTGGTAAAAATAATGTGATTTAAAGAAATAAATGTGCGTGTGTGTGTGTGCGTTCTATATATTTGACAAAATTGTTTACAGAAAAAAAGCGATCATTTGTAAACGTTATTACCTGTCCTTTTATTGCAAAAAAAAAAATAATAATTTGTGTTTTATTTTGTAAATTAATTTTTGAATTTATTTTTTATATCGCACATAATAAATTTCATCGCAAATTATATACGGATTGATTAAAATAGTTTCATTTGTTTCACTTTATAGTCGAGTGTCACCTCGTCTTTTATATTGTTGAAAAGATGAGACCGTCACGCGCGCTTTTCTCGATTTGTTATTAAATGCCGTCATCAAGTGTTATTGCAAGATACATTTTCTCACACAGATAAAATCGAAACGCTCGTCGAGGATAAAGAGGCGGTGGGCTTCTAACGAGAGTGTCATTACACGGCGGCATTTACGCTGCATCGATCTTTGCGCCGTGACGAATCTTTTTCGTGTCGTTTCACCCCGCCTTTTCATTTTTCTTTTTTTTTTTTTTTTTTTTTTTGTCTTTCCACCACCGCGGAGAATTTGTCTTGGTCTTATCTTGGCGTCGCGCGCTGCAACCATCTGCTGCGAGAGAGGGTTGTGTGGCATCAGACGTACTCCCCGCCATAAATCCCCATCATGCTCAAAAAAACAAACAGAGAGAGAGAGTAGAATTGATCCATTTTCTTTCTTTCTGAAGAAAAGAATGACCTTCTATCGCGAACGGTTACTCATATCGCATATGTATATAGATATGCGCGATATGTATGTATACGTATATATATTTTACCCGCTTTCCATATCGATTGTCAGCTATTGCTTTACTGCAAATGCACACTTGCACCGAAAAATTGTGTTCAAAATATGAAGGTCGAAAAGCGCCACTATTTTACGTAGTTGAAAATTTATAAGTCCATTTCAGTGTATTTTGTAGATGTATAAAAGTCTATTTACTTTCACAAATACATACTTTAGGTGGTATTGTGATATTATCCTGTTAACTAAGTTCTCTCTCTCTCTCTCTCTCTCTCTCTCTCTCTCTCTTTTTCTCTCTCACACACACACGTGCACACAATTTTTGTTGTCTTATCTTCCCTCGTATCATGAAATCTTACGTGGAGCGGTAGAGCTGCATAGTTTATACATTTTACGGACGTCAACTGCGATTGCATATGACAAATTAATGACGCGGCGCGCCTCATGCATGAAAAGTTTCTCGAGCTCGGCGCGAAAAAAGACGCGTTTCGTCAGAGCCCGTCGGGAATGTTCCGGAATGAAAATCACGTTTGCCGTCCGTCAGCACGGTTGCTGGACAACGTGCTTGGCATTTTCCTGGAATTTTTCGTCTAGCAGTAATTATGCCTAAAGATTCGTTTTGCGCGAAGCGGGGCTTCGAGTGTCTCTCTCTTAGCTCGCGCTCGGAATAGTAAACCGCGACGACCGGTTAATAGCTGACTGCGGGAAAATACACGCGAACCAGAGAGAGGCCTAGTTTCCCCGACGAAGGATCTAAGTTGATAGGCTTCCCTGCGCTACGCGCGCTTTTATAGACGAGAAATCCTTATCAAAGGATTCCCGAGTAATCGAGCGTATGATTTATATAGCGAGCTTGAACGGATTCGCCTTCATTTTCGGGAAGCGGTTCTAAACCCCGACAATCCGCCCGCAACTTGATTGGATACTCTCTCGCACGAGCTAGTCGACTCATGTGTCCGATTGTGGCCGTTCATTTTTGTTTAATTTGCCGCGTAAACTTGAGTTTGGGAAAAAAAAGTTCGTCGCGTTGCAAATTGAATCGAATTTAAACCTGTGAGCAAACTGCAAAATGAACTCTATTTCACGGGGCGAGATGTGAATGGAAGCCAGAGGGGTAGTTTTGAACATCAGGAACAACATTTGTTCGCAGTTTTGGGACAATATTTTTTTTCCGTCAGTTTCCAGCGAAGAAACATCAGTTTTCGGACAAAAGCTATTGTCTACAGAGAGAGAGAGAGAGACAGAGAGAGAGAGAGAGAGGAAGAGAGAATATCTACATTTCTCATTCGTGATATAGTTTATGCGTGAAATATGGCAGTTTTTCTCTCGAAACCCGCGACCTGTAACTGCTACACAAAAGCGTAACTGTTAGGCAAAATTACCTCGTGTTACCAAAACTTTTCTTCCCTTCTCGTTATCTGGTTTTGTTTGCAAAATAATGTGGAACGTAGTTACATAAGATCTGATCTGGTCAACTTGTTCCCAAAATTGGGTTACGTTTGCCATTAGAGCCGCGCAAGTGTTAACGTTGCGTTTTAACATAAATCAACTCTTTTATGTAAATATATTTCTATACACCTTTAAACTTTGTTTCAGCTCTTTATTGTTTACTTTCTCTTGTGTTGTTTCCCGCAGTCAAATATTATATTGTAGGTTTAAGTAACGCAGTGTCGAGACATGTCGACGATACATTCGACGTTCATAGTCGAAGAAGCACTGAATTCGCTATTTCCGAGGAGGCGGTGTAGATTAACGAGATACACGTCGCGCTAATACCCGATCTTCCGGTATGCATTAAGCGATCTTACTCGAAACTCAGCGGTTTCGATGGCTGCGGTTCTCACGATTTTCGAACGGCCGCGTCGGTTTTCTCGCGTGATCGAACGTTTTCCAATTACCCTCGTCCCGAGCGGAATCGGAAGGAACTCGTGAGCACGGGGGAAGTTACCTCGTTTTTCCACACTCCCACCCCCTTCTCTCTTCTGTAAACGCTACCATATATTTACCGGGACGAACAAGTGCCGCCGGATGGGAATTACTGTAGTGTTTGTGTAAAAATGGTACAGCGCGCGGCCCAGCACCGTACCTTGGAATTTGTCCCGGTGAGTTAGCGCCAGGCGTTGGGAATCGACGACGCGCTCTATGAAGAAAAGTTTCCTTTCGGCCCCCGCAAACTTTGCCCGGTGTGATTTATTCACGCCTTTTGTTTAACCCGCTCTTGCAAGGCGGCGTTTGTTTCTGCTGCTTAGCGTAGTAGTAGCGTGCCGCGTCGGATTTGCGATGCGAAGTTTATGCGATGTGAGAGAGAGAGAAAGAGAAAGAGAAAGCGCACGTAATCTCTCCGGAGATGATATACGATTCGGAGTACGAAGGCAACAATTAATTTCAAAACTTTCCGGAATAGTCACGATATTAATTACAAAGAAATCTTTCCTTTAATTACATAGATTTTGGGAAAGATATTTTAATCTTCGTCAGAATTTCTTCCTTTCTCTTCTCTTTCTCTCTCTCTCTCTCTTTCTTCACCTCGCGAGATTTGAATTCCGTCGAATTCCGTAATTATCTCTTTTAAATTTTCTCTCCCCGTTTATGTTCCCTTATCTTTCTTCCGAATCTTAAGTCATCTTTCAGAATTTCACTTTTCCCCTTCATTCCGACTTCTTATTTTTCCATCACTTTGCAAAATCGAGTGCTCTTAAATTTATTCGCGATCGTTTCAATCATTTAAAGAGAAAATGAGTAAAAATAACGTAACCCATTTTTTAAATTTATTCGCAATTCCGAAAGTTTTATCGCGGAAAATAGGAAAAAGTGTCAAAGTCTATCTAGAAGTTTATCTAGAATGAAAGTAATATTTTTGATAGATAACACAGGTTGAGAAGATTATTGACGTAAGACACAGTACGTGAATACACGTACGTGCGGTTAATGTTCGAAAAATCTTCTGTCAACTCTCTTTTCGTTGCCGAAACGACAGCTCGCCGAGCTGATGTTCATCTGTGACAATACTTGTTTCGTAATCTGTTACGATTGCGATATGCTTGTCCGAAATACCGGATACCGACAAAAAAGATACGGGTTTGGTGATAAAGCGCGACGTCAGTTTTTCAAGTAGACAACGTGAGCGAAAGATTAAGCTTCTTAACGTCTCCGCATCGACCTCGTAATATCAAGCTTTTGAAGACTTTTGAGAAGTTCGGAGTGCTTATTGGAAAGTGCTTTGGAAACGACGCTCTTAGGCCGGGCACACACAAACAAAAACGTAAGACAGCAGCAAACGAATGGAATCGACTAATCACGGACGATTTTGAAGAACGTCCGGAAGAATGTCCATTTTAAAACTTAATACCGTGTAATTGGCCACGTTGTTTGCTGATTAAGTCTTACATTTCATGTAAAAAATTGTATTCTTGAAATTTTCAATGTATTTGTTTTTACAATGTGGCCATCAAGTATTTTCCAGAATAATCATCTGATTTGTTAATTATTTTGTTTTTCGTCATTTCTTTTTTTCTTCTATTTTGTTTCCACTTTTACTAATGTTACGCCACAGTGATTGTGAAAAAAGTATCGGTACTTTTTTCCCCATTGACGAGGAGGAATTGAATAAAAGATTAGAAGGAGAACTGTAATGGGAAAACGTTGCGCTTATTGCGAAAAGTCAGATCTAATGACCGGAGGTTCCTTCAAAGAGAGCTTTCTATAGAGTATCAACATGAAGACAAATGCGCGTTTCAATTCTATGATTCGCTCGATTGAATTACTTACAAGTGCTCTTTATTTCTTTGATATCTCGCTGAGATATATTAGAAGCAACGAGACTGCAATGCCACGTCGAACACAAGCCGTCGTTACGTCTCTAATGCTGACTCTAACTGTGGCTAAGAAATTGAGGTTTTATTCTTTTGATATATATATATATACAGGGTATCCGACAATTACTTTAAAATCGCTCGTTGCACGTTAGTGAATCACGCGCCCTGGTGTGCGTGAGCGCTCGCGCGGCTCACTGACGTGCGCCCGGCTAAAGATCGGCGCTGATTGGCTTGATTTATTCAATAATTACTCCTTTATTATATGTAATAGAAAAAAATGGTTCAGGACTTTTTGACTTAGTTTTACTTGTTCTACCTGCCTACGAGAGATTTTAAAGTAATTGTCCGACACCCAGTATATGTATATATAAATTTTGTGTGAAATATATTAATCACTAACAAAAGGTCTGGAAAACAATTTAGTTCAGAAATACTTGACGATTTTCTTTTAATTGCTTTCTTTTACAAGAAGAAAGAGCGAAAAATACGTTTTACGATATTTCATTATTTTATATTTCCTGAGGTGCGCGCGCGGTTTTCCCTCTAAATTGACCTTTTTATTTCAAACTAAAGGGGATATAAATCCTGTTGTAACGGCAGGAGAGTTATGAGATCCCAATGAGAAAATATAGACAATGGTCAGGAGGAAACTGCCCAAGTATATGAAATCGATCTTGTCCGAGCACATCCCGTAAGAAACGAACGAAAGAAACCCGTCGGACAAGGGTGAGAAAAGTGCAGTTAGTTCCAACAGGTAGCTGCGGATGCGACTGTGGTTTAAAAGCAATTTTCTTGTCACACCCCGTCACATTCTTCGCCGTAGTAGTTCGGAACGATCGACTTCCTCTTGATTGCATACATATTGGGAGCTTAACCGGTCGATATTAACGGCTATGGTTCGCCTCGCAGCTGGAAAATTATGGCTCGGCACACGGCGAGTTATTTATAGGGCTTCTCCACTAAATATCTTCAACTACTATCTTGCCGATATATTATATACTATATCGATGTACGTGATCAAATATATCATTTTCGAAGAAGTTTGACAAGAAAAAGAGAAAAAGAGGAGAGAGAGAGAGAGAGAGAGAGAGAGAGAGAGAGGCGTCTCTGATGTAACGCGATTTTTACTCCTCACGTTTTCCGAAAGTTATACAAGTTTTTTTTTTCTCCCCCGAATGCGGTATTTCGTAAACGGAATAATGAAATTCGTAGCGTGAAGTGAGGATGACGACCGCAAGTGTATAAATGAATAAAATTTTACTCGCTCGTGCGCGAGCTGGTTCTCTCAAATTTTAGGTACTATACGAAGGCTCTTGGATGAGCGGCCACGTACGAAGTTAATGGTTGCATAATTTATGCAGATCGTCGCGCGCTCTCGCGAAAGCTTGTACTTCGAAAACCGGCCCCCGGAAACGTACACGATTTTGAATGTCGTTGAATACGCTTGCGATGGACCATGCATTAGTGAGGCCCCGTCAGCCGTCAACGCGGCCGGATTGGCTCTCGTGACAACAGGCGCATGAATAATTTATCGCGCAATTGTCTTCGTTTCCAACTTTGTTCCCCCGAGTACGGGTTTCCTATATTTATTGCATTCCGCCGCTGTGAGCTCGTCGTGCAATTTTATCGGTTGTCTTGTTCTTGCGGCGCGATTGTCAATAAAAGATTTCGGACTCGCCATGTGTAACCGGACTAGCATCAAGATATTCGCTTATTTCATTGATGTATAACGGAACATCTTTACGAGCAAGACCGGAACATCCGAGTTCGACTTCTGGACTCGCAAGGTGTTTTCTTTGCAATGAAAATTATTTTGAATTTCATTGGAAAGATAAATTGAGTATTTCACATATGTTGTAGAATAATATTATTTGTATTCACAGATGATCGCGACAAAACCGTTGTCTAAGATGTATATGCGTGTGTGAGTGTATGCGCGTGCACATGTAGTTGACGAGAGAACACTCTTTTTCGAAAAAGAGTCAGTCGCTCGCAAGACGTCGTCGAATAAACACTTATATTGATAAGAAGAGTGTATCCCTACCTGGGAGCACGGAAAAGAATACACTCTTCCTTGTAATCTTGCACGTTTCCTTGTAATCTTGAAATAACGTGAAAAAAAATATAACAGTACCATTATCTAAACAATAATATAATGAACTCTAATCCTCTGAATATTTCTTTTTATCTACGTATTCTGTCAACCTTTATGTCTAACGCGTTTTTTTTTTTTTGTTGATTTGCAACGTTTTTACAAAACGTTTATTAAAACGTTGCAAAACTTTTGTAAAAATTTATAGGACCTTATTCAACATTTTGTATCAAAGATTTAACATTAGTTTTGAAGCATTTTTTTACTTGCTAGAAATTCTTCCACCAAATAGTTAACAAGATATCTCATTTTCAAGAATCAAACGTTAATGTCCGGGATTTACAAGATTAGGATAAATAATAATAATAATAATAATAATTCACACAATATATGATACAAACCAAGCATCTTCTCTGAATTTTTTAATTAAATTTAACTTGAATTTTAATATGTTTTAATTTACACGTTTAAGAAAAATAAATAATAAAAGTTTGGATGGGAAGTATTACCTCACATTCTGCGAATTCTTATTGACATTGCTCCATGTTTATGTTTTTTATTTCATCAAATGCAAAACGCTCTTAAAAACATTCGCTTTGAAAATCTCGTGGAAGTCAAGAATCGATCGAATTAAAAGCAGAGTCGTGTGAAAAATTCCCAGTATTACCAGGAACAACCTAAGAGGGAAAAAACGTTTTGTTTGAAATGTAAGGTTTTCGTTTTCCAACTCGATTGAAAAGAACCGGCTCGGGAAAAATCCAAAGTTCCTCGTTGAGTGGATTCGAATCCGGGATCGCCATCCTTCACAACTCTTGCACTCAGGCTGCGAGACCAATGAGCCGGTCTGATAAGAGTAAGTAAATATATGTATATATATATATATATAAATGCATCCCCGTACATCCGGCATATTGGCTCGTATCGACCTTTAATTCTTAGTTTGTGAGTAAACTTATTGTTACTTTTATCGTGTAGACGGAGGAAAACGTTATGCTTTTAATTTGCAAGGAAATACGTAACTTGCGTAAAGTTGTATTCAAAATATGAACAATGAACATAAGATACAGCGGTTGATAATTAAACAACCAAGTTTTGATAAAATAATAGTCCGTTTCTTAAGCAGTAGTTAGTTTCTAAAGTTATTATTATTATTACAACATAAATTGCTTTCAACGCATGAAATATTGTCGTGTTCTCTCTCTCTCTCTCTCTCTCTCTCTCTTCTTTCTAAATACTTTGAGAAATCTGTTATGTTGTACATAATTCTCTTTAGAGAGAACTTTTCACCGAAAAAAGTCATAAATAAGATATCTCTTCGTAATTTATATTCTTCCGCTGAAATTTCTAGTTTCTTCGCCTTTCGACTTTCGATTTCTGTGTTTTACTTTTCTCCAGAAAAAAAAAAAAACATTTTTGTAATGTAATCATCATGCTTAACGTGATTGACTTTAACTTTTTACAAATATTTCGCGCGCTCGTGACGCGACCGCAAGAATATGTCGCTCGCGCCGCTTTGAAACTTTTGGCATTGCCGCGCGTAGCTTGCGTTGGCGCTCCCAAAAATGCTTAAAAGCCGCAGTTGCCAAGTTTTAACATATAACGCGGCTAGAGGAGAATGCGTTGTCCTTCTCCGCAAGACGCGCCGTCGCAACTACCATCACCATTTACCCGTTGGTAAGTTTCCAAACTGGAAAGTTTCGCGGATCGCGCATGTACTTGGCGTGCCGTGTATCCGAGTGCCTCGCCGAAGAGTTCGTGCATGCATCGCTTTTGCCTCTCTCTCTCTCTCTCTCTCTCTCTCTCTTTCTCTCGCTCTTTTTCTCTCTTTTCCTCTTTCTCTCTCTTTCTTTCTGTCCTGCTCTTCCACCCTATCCGCTGACGACGTATCGCGTTTTCCTTCGTCGAGGAAAAGCCGCTACGTCATTACGAAAAAGAGCAAGCCGAGTTTCTAATCCGCTGAAACTCGTCTTCTCCCCCGCTACGTTTCTCTCGCAAGTATAGCGAAGTTTCAGGAAGTATAGCGAAAAGGAAACGCACGTTGGGTTTGAGAGTAAATTCTCTCTTCTTCCGCGGATCAAAGTAAATAATCCGCTCTCTTGAAGCAAGCAGACATAATTTGAATAAGAGACGTATCCTATGAAATTAGATATCGTGCGGCAAAGCGCGTACACTTTTTTTGTTTCGACTTTTTCACATTCCTCTATTTCTTTCCATTTATCTCCTCAGTTTCTTAAGAAAATTATCTTTCTTTGACAACATGTTTGTTTAATTCTGTTACTTTTTTCGACATTATTTTTAATATACTCAAAAAAAAATATTTACGTTTTTTTGATCGCTACCTATTTACAGCGTTAACGAGACCGTGTAATGAGAGCTCATTTCTGGTTTCTACTGTTCATCACGTCGTAACAAGCGAAAAATGAAGATGTAACGACGAACGTTTAAACGCCCTTTTGCGCACCTGCTCAGTCATAAAAAAATTGACGAGCAACCAAGTCGCGACCGAGCGCTCGTGATTCCGCGGAACAGTCGCGCGATATCCACGGTCGGTCGCTTATATCTTGTTTGCGAAGTTTCCGTGCTCGTTCGTAAAGAATGTCGCGCGGTACTTGCCTCGGAAGTAGACCGCGAGGCAATAACATTCGCGATCGCGCGCGCGGCGCGACAAAAATTTGCATCGTCTGTTACGCGAAAAGCAAAGTGGGTCGTGCGCGAACGTTGTTGGATGTATAGAGGAAAACGTTGCTTTTTGTGACGTCGACGTTTGGGATCATTGAACTGAGCGTCAACGGTACATCTTTGTTGTGAATAGAATCGTTCCGCTACGTTTACTTCAAGAGTTTGTAATCAAGCAAATATCCACGTTGTAGCTTCTATAAACTGTATATTACACATCTCAAATAAAAATTGCTTAAGTAAACATACGCGAACAAGAGAGATTTATATTATTTTTGTGTGTGTGTAAAAGACCGATATCTGAAAAGTTTTTTACTTGATGGAAAGAGGAGAGAGACTATCGGAGAGTTTTTTCATTCGGCCGTAAAGAGAAAAACGGCGAGATCGATCGAAACAAGATCAATGCGCGTTTAGCGCGCGAGCGGGGAGGGGGGGGGGGAAGTGACACAATTAAAATCGCAATCAGACTTTGAAATAACGGATTTGCATCAACTAGTAGTTTCGGAATATCAAAACCGCGCGTCGCGGGACTGTGGCGTGAACAGAAGAAGCGTGAAAATTAGGTTTCGCGGATGGTCGAACCTAGCCGGAGGGGCCGGCTGCGAAATTTATTTCGTTTCCATTAGTTATTATCAGTTTATCCGAACGAGACACCGATCCAAAATCGGATTTAACGCTCATTACGGAAGCGATTCGGAAGTGTGCGTCTTCGGATAAAGATCGGTCCCGGATAAGATTCGATCCGCGAGCGAGAGACTATCTCGCGAGAAGAGATAGTCGCCGAGTCAAGTTCTCGCCTTGGAAACTTCCGCTACACACTCGGAGATAGCCGAGCCGGATTTAATCCCGATATTCAATTCGAGCAATCTGCATGGATCGAGTTACGCGAGCGCGCCAGCGCTTTGAGTCGATACTCGCGACTACTCGTCGATCGACGTTGGTGTTTCTCGTGTAACGCGAGCCGGACGTGTGATAACTTATGCAAGAACACGTCCTTAAACTCACACACATAAACCTCGCGTAAACTCTCGATGATGAAACAAAAACGCACGGTAAAAAGTTTTGCAAACAGAAAATAAATGAATATTTGAATTGTTTCATTGCTCATGTTCGTACAAATGTATATACGGCGTCTCTGAGTGTGGATTTGAGAATTTGTTTTCGACTAATTCTTCTCTTTCGTCAAATAAACACAAGCAAACACGTAATAAACACGTTACAGCATCTTGCAAGTTGGAAAATCTCGTTTTAAGCTTTAAGCTTTCTGTTCTTATGTAAATCCTCGCGCGTTGTTGTGCGCGGCGGCAACGACTGTAAGACTTCGTGTCGCATTTGTGCGACTTTTCATGTTGCCGAGAATTCTGTGTTTCCGGGGATTCTTTCCGACGAGAGTTCTCGATGTGAGGATTGAAAATATCACCGGGAATTTATTCGACCGTTGGTAACTCGCACAGCGGAGCAACACGAGCGCGGCAGATGTTCGTATCTATGTACAGAACACCGAGCATCTTTCTCTTCGCGATGCTGTCGATCTTTTTCGATACGGCGCCGTTCGCTGGTTTGATGCAGAAATGCACGCCCGACATGTCAGTTCTCTCTTCCTCTCGACGTTAACGCTTTACTGCGTATCGCAGCGAGAGAAAGAGAGAGATTCCAATCCTTTTCTCCTCCTCCCGTAAAACGCAACAAAATCCCTTGCGAGAGGAATGCTTAGATTTTATTCCGCGTGTTCGATGTGTTCTTTTCATGATCGACGAAGCGTTTTGCGCGAACGAATTTTCTCTCTTAAAGATGATGCATGAGTTTCAGATTGTACTTCCTTCGAAATATGTTACGAAACGCCATACAGTCCGGATAATCAAGTGTTTTATATGCAGCGATAAAGAGAGACACGGTAAGTGTCAATAAAAAAAAAAAAAAAAACTTTGTTCAAGATGCGATATAATAAAATATATTCTCAAAAGTCTAACTAATTTGCACGCATGCGTTCACTGCGACGTGTTATATATCTCGGCCTAGCCAACATTTTTTCTTTGATCTACCGACATTACGTCTGGTTTGAGAGTGGGATGAACAATTATTCCCCCCGCCTAGATTTTTTATCAATAGCTTAAATCTCTTTCTAACGAGTAAAATAACATATGTACTCTCGATTTTTTTATTTCCATAATGATTAAAGATCGTTATCTTGTAAATTACTCTAATCTGGTAATCTGATAATCTGGTTTATTTTCAGAAATGTATAGATGAAAAGCTAAGAATCGCTAAATCAGTGTAAGATTCTGCAACTTTCTGCACAGCCGAGATATTGATTTGCTCGTCCTATCTCGTTGAATTCAGCCCGTGCACGATTCTGCTTTCCCCAAGCGCTGCGTCATAAAAGTCAAATGGCCGCGTAAAGGAGGTGGCTTGCGTGTCCCGGAGAATCGCCAGAGAGATATAGGCAATACCGCGAAATTTAATTGTTCGAGAGAGAGAGACTTTGGATTACGGCGCTCTCAAAGTGTAATCCGATTACGACTCGGCCTCGCAAACCCCTCTCTCTTCCCCCTCCAATTACCGCACTCGGTAGCTGTAATTGGACCGACGTGTACTGACCGATGTAATTTCCGTCAACGAGGTGGAATGCGTCGTTACTTGATCTCCTCCTTCGTGAACGACAAGCGCTCAACTCTGCGTTCGCTCTCGCGGACTACGAAGACTTGCGGTTTAAAGTGGATTTTTATCTTCGTGGGAAACACATCGGCACCAGCCCTGCCTTGTAAATCCACTTGAATTTCCCAGAAACCGGAAGCTTCCAGACGAAGTACTAACACTAACGGTCGATTACGAAACCCGGCTGTAGAGAGATCGATAGCGGCATTAACTGTCACGACATGCAGTATCTCCATAGGAAGTGATAAGCGAGTACGAACATGACGCAATTGACTCGGTAATTAATTAATGCCCATATAAAGCACAGTATAACTTCGCGCGATCGCAATATAAATATAATCTATTTTAAGATATTAAAATTAGACATTTACTTCAATTTTATTGAAAGAAAAAGTAAGTTTGGACGTGCCTTGTAGAAATTTATCACCGATATGGCCGAGAAATACTTACTTGGATTATTAAAATCACCGTTAAATCACACAATGCTTTTATTACTCAAAATAAATAATAAGTATTAACATACAAAGATATTTTTTCGGGTATGAACCGCGTTAGTGTCATTTTTATACCGACGTTTTGTGAACATTACAGCTCACTTCATCATGTACAGCTTACTGATACAGTATCAGGCTGCTCTTTTGACCCTGATGAAGTAAGCTGTAATGTTCACGAAACGTCGGTATAAAAATGACACTAACGCGGTTCAAACCCGAAAAAACATCTTTGTACGTTAATACTACACACCGCGAAAGCATCAAATATCAAATAATAAGTATTATTGCAATAATTCTTATTGCGGCCATTGCTCCAATAAATTTCCATAAGAGTGTGTATCTAAAATTGTTCTTTCTCTTGATTTAAAAATTTCACTTGTTTCTATGGTGAAAAAAACTTGCAATTTCGAAAAACAATTTTTTAATACGATTCTTTTGTATACGAAATAATAAATGTTTAATAATTTTTCTCTTAAATCTAATAAGATTAATTGCTCTCTTTTATTTGTATGTTTTTACAGAAGTGTAATAACATAATATCGTATTTATCACATTTGTCTTTGTTATATAGATATTGCGTGATCGATCCGTCACAACGTATTGGTTCCGTGTTTGTAATTGCCTAGCTAAGATGACATTTACCTTGAGATGGTGACAAAGCGTCAGAGAGGTTAAATTCATGTTCAGCTTGTCGTATGTGCGTATGTCGCGTGTTTATCGAGAATGGGGGAATAACGAGCGATCGGGGAATGAAATGATCACCGAGAGTGCTTCAACCTCGAGAACGGTCTTTCCGCACGATGGTGTTTACGCTTTCCTCGACTTTTCTCACGACCGCGGGCTATTGTTCTTTCAATAGTGGACCGAGCTCTTCTTCAGGATGGACGGTAGATCCGACAATAATGGCACTGAAGAAAATGCCATCTTGTGTACGTGTCGACGAATGCCACACGTGAGATAACGTTTACATTTGCAATACGCACGTTATATCGACACGCATTCCGTGTACATTTCTTTTTTCTTTCTCTCTTTCTAATTTCCTATATTTTCAGATTCCGTGAAGATACATCGAGATATTTCACTCCGCGGTGCTTCATAGACAATAAAAATTTTAAAAAAAAGTTTGCATTCAGCACATTACAACTGTTTTTCTATCACATTCTGAATTTTTGAATTGAAAAAAAATAAACGCATCTCTAAATAACGCGAAACAAATAAAACTATGGTCGTTCAAAAAGATCCACACGTAACCCACGAGACCCGTATTACGCGGTCTGTTCGAGCATGAGTTCGTCTCTGTATAGCTGTAAACTGTGCGTTTAGCGGACGTATCAATATTGGCGCAAAAATCGTTGACACAGCGCGGCGGGACGACCTCCATTAGAGCCGATCGTTCACCGGCATCCCGTCGGGTATGTCGTTTTTCGAGCGAACTGCCTAGTCGCTGTTGTTTCGCACGGTTCGGAATTGCGTGTTGGCAGCACAAATGCGTTACGCTCTATCAACTTTCATCCGAATGTCCGCCTCCGACACCCGTGCTCGAGCTATAGCCGTGAGGGGAACCAACGCTCGCGAAACCGGAGGTGTTTTGGCCCGTGCCCGGATTTGCATGATATGGTAATTTTTCTCGATACGCGACAGCAGTGTCACACGAGCTTCCACATGATATCTCTCTCTCTATCTATCTCTCTTTTTATCTTTCTCTATCTTTATCTCTCTCTCTCTCTCTCTCTCTCTCTCTCTCTCTCTCTCTCTATCTCTCATTTCTCTCTCATTCTTTTTCTCTCTTTCTCTCGCTCACTTATTCACTCATTCTCTTTCCTCGTCGCTCCTATGTCGCACATATGTGGGATTGCATCACCGGACCAGAGTGAAGCGCATCTAAACGCGACGAATTTTAGATGGAGAGATAGATCTTTGTATGCGAGCTGCGAATAATCCCGATAGCACACGTGGCGAAATTTAAATGAGAGGAGAGCTCCGAACGCTCCGATTTGTATCGTCGATACTTTTCCGTCGCAGTTTGCAAGCGTTCTGCAAGTAACCTTTGACACGTATTGCATTGAAAAATTCAGAAAAGTTTGTGAAGAGTTTCAGAAGAATAAAAAAAAAAAAATTGCGCAAATACATAAATAAACGGCAAGAATTCTGATTCTTTAGTGCAGTTTTGATTAGTTGTTCTAAACAACTACATCTCACATCGTTCACTCTCAACTTTTATATTTTAAAACTTTAATCCATTTTTAACACACATAAAAAATATATATTTTCACGTGCATTGTTGGTATATCTTTGTTTAGCGGCTTTATCTCATATTTGCAATGTCACAAACAGTTAAAATGTAGCGACGTGAAGAACGGTATAAGCTACTCTTACGACTTCCATAACTTACGGATTGAACTGACACTTTCCTCATTTACTGGCTGCCACGCGACTCGCTATTTTCTTCTCTCTCTCTCGTGAAAGCTCAATCTTACACGCGCACAGTGGTAAACACATCTAGTTACATCGCCATCAGAGCGTTGTGTGCGACAAACAAACAGACTTCCCTTGCGTGTGAGACCTCGTTAATCTTGCGACGGTAACAAAGTCGTACAGACATCCCGATATCGTAAGGAGAACGAAGAACTTTTTGTCTCTCCGCGGGAAAAGAAAATTCACAACGTAGGCGTAATAAAGTATAAAGCAGCCATTTCGCGCGCGGAGATTGTTATATATATATATAAAGTTTATAATCCAAATGGCGCGAAATGTCCACGCGAAATGTCCACGCGAACTGTCAGCTTTGCCACTTTACCGCTAGTTTATATCTCAGCGGTGGTTTTTTTTTTGTTTGCCGAGCTCAATCGTTCTTTACTTTTACCGCGAGTACGCGAAAAGACTTTTATCGCCGCTTGTCAACCGTGCGATAAGACGGTATATAACGTGTGTACAAACAAACGTTCATATATTTTTCAGCTGCGTGTTACTTTTTTCAAGTTGTTTTTTGAACTTGATGTGTTTTATTGAACTAAAACACGCATGTACTTTACAGAAGATTGTACAAATTTTATTTGATAATATTTAATTATATAAATTTTATTTAAATTGTTATTATCGAATGTAATAATAATCAGCAGCACTGATTTTTACTAATACGCTAAAATTGATCATTAACCACTAGAAGCTCGTGATTGATTTTGCTGTCACCTCCGTGTAATTTAATTTATTAAACGAATGGCTTGGCAAAGATCAATCACCGACCAGGTGCAGATATCCCACTAAATTGGAGAACATTCCTTCCAATGTAATTTGAAGGTTCGTGAGTCCGTCAGGCCTGTCTGTATTTGCAGATCAAGTTCTCTCGAAGGGAAACAGTTCAACAGTTTGGGATCGCGTTTAAATTCTATATAGATGTATGGTAAACGTCCTCAACCATAAAGATTTTTCCCCAAAAGATAGAAATCTACAATTAAACAAATATGTACTGTTTATACATTGGAGAGTGATCAAAATGTACAATAGCAAATTAAATCCTTGGATTGCAAAGGACGAATATTGTGTACTTAATCAAGACAGAAAGAGAATTTTATGTGGCGCAAACTGTACTAATTGTAAGAAAGAAACAGAGAAAAAAAAACGAAAACCTTTTTAATAATTAATTAAAACAATTCGATAGCAATCTGACATTGATGAGGAAAAATGTGGAAAAGATATTGTTAAAAAAAAACAATAGTATATTATATCTTTTCAAGTCATATTAATGACGTTCATCGGGCATTCAACTGTCGTTATGAGCAAACAGTGGCGATTTTTCGATTTCACATTGTGCTCGCGAAATCGAGAAAAGGAAAGGAGAATAAATTGAAAGTGATAATACGGTGTGCGGGTTGCTTTAATGTGCTGAAACGCTCTCTATATATAGGTTTTGATAAAGGAACTTTTTCCCGTACGATTTCGCCTTTGCATTGTGATCGCGGCAATTCTGCTGCCAAGGCTCGTTACGGACCTCAAATACTGCTCTCTCAAATACTGCTGCCAGCTCCCGTTGAAGAACACGAAAAACTTTAGTGCGTTTAAGCGAGATTTCCATTATAGAGACATAATACTTATTTAAATTCGCGAATATGATACTTTATCCAGCTTTTCTGTAATAGGAAGTCCTTCTCCACGATGTGAAGGCGAGCCAAGGAGCAATAATCAGAAAGTACTCTGAATATACGCTGACGTATCTTGCATTATTCTAATGTTTTTTAGTTTGTTAATTATTTATACACACTGAATGTATATTTAAAATATCAATATTTACATAATGTTCTAATTTGATTCTTTGTTCGAGCAATTTTCATTCGAAAAAACTTTATATATATTTCCGTGGAAACATTTTTCTGCAAATAAAATCTGTCAGTCATCACGTTGGAGAAAAAAATATAGTTGTCGAGTTATGTGTTCGGTTACGCTACGGGAGGAAAATGATGCGAATTTCAATGAAGATGAAAAAACTTGGCGAAGAGTAATAATAGAAAAATATTTTTGCGTTTGAAAAGATGTGTCAATCTATTTTTGATGAGAACACTTGAAAAATTGACTAAACAAACACACTTTGATTAAAACGTTGAAATAAATTAACAAAATATGCTATTACAAAATTGTTTGTGATTATCTATGTAGACTTGTTTATCTTACAAAATCGTTCAACGTACAACGTACTTTCGAGAACAATTGAAAAAACACGTAAATATCTCGTTTTACATACGTCTAGTCTAACGGATCGCAATTTTTGTAATATGATATTTTAACGTAAATCAAACAAACGTTGTTGAAAGTGATAACACGTTATGTTTCAAACGTTGTTATTCTTCTCACAATATTTCGAACTTTGACACACGAATACTTTGTTATTGGTGTGTAAAGGATCTTTTGACTAACTGATAGACATGATGTTTGCTCGTTCTGATTCGCTTACTTAGTGCGTCTCGAGAATCGCCGTCGTTTTCGATATCAGCAAAGTCAGTTATTGATTTATACGCTCCATAAACCAGATCGTTCTTAATATATTTAAGCTCCTTCGTCGTGTCTCTGTCTCTTATTATTATCGTTAATCATAGTTCGGACAGATATATATGATAGTCATCGTTTGGATGTACGAAAAACTTGATCTTTGTCATCGCCTCGTTGCGAAAAACAGCTCTGCAAACTTTTGCTCATGAAAAAAGAAAGACTTTTCGGTATGACGCAAGAGTTTGTTTCAGTTTATCTAATATACAAGCCTGGTAAAACTTTTGTATAATTTTATCACAAGATAAATGTCGGACAACGAAGTTCACGTGTTCATTATTGTGTGTTGCGCTTAAACTTAAATCTTCAAGAAAAAACGGTGTTGCGTTCTTGAACAAATTTTGTTAAATGTTGAAGAGTTCTAAGACACGCGTTTTATCTTTTAATTTTTTTTTTTTTCAAGTAGCGTTACATGTCGAGAAGAAAAGAAAAATAATTTCAATTGAAATAAAAAAAAAAAATTTCTTCTTTAAGGAATTTTTTATCTCCCCGAAACTTTCGGCGCGCACAAATTAGATAGAATGTACTTACATTCGGGTAGAGAGAAAATACGCTCGAGAGAGACGATATTACCGCAAGATTAATAACTCCCTTCCTTTCGATTTCTTAGAATTGGGAAAAGAAACATATAGCCGGTTGATTGCGATAAGAAAATTTCGGCTTGTAAATCTACGGAAATCCCCGATGCGGTCCCAGCAACCGGGAGAGAAGTCGCCGGGAGGTTTGAGGATGCGGGGGGAGGAGAAGAACCGTGGTGTGAGGTCGGCTTCCCCCGGGTATGTTTATCTACCGGGTGTGCCGTCTGAATCTAACCACGAGCAGGAGGTGAGCCGGCTTATCTTTTATCGGAGATTCCCGGAGTTCGGAGACTAGGTTTGGCCAACGGCCAAAATGGTAATGCAACTCCGCGCTCCGGGAGCAGCAGCCGCCGCCGTCGCGCGTTTGGGCTTCGTCGAATCACGTACTTCGATATTCACTTTTCGCTTTTCCGTATGACTCTTTCCTACTGCAGCGTCCGAGGCGACAACAGGAATGGACGTGCGCTAGATGGGAGAATAGTGAAATCTTTCGCGCCATCTGCAAACGAATGAACTTCCCACGCTGTGCGCGGACGGTTTTATAATGCATTAACCAACGAACCACGCGCGAAAAATGATGCATTTATCTAGAAATTTATCACATATGTATGCGAGCAGAGAGATTTCAACTAAAATCGTTAGTCCTATAATTGAATTTTCAGCTCTCGTCACAAAAATTCAAAACCGCATTTGAATTCAGATACAACTGAAGCAGATGCAGTTAAATTCGGTTGCTTGTAAAAGATTTTGTTGATGAGATGAAGGTAGAAACAAAAATATCGAAACGAATATATTCTTGCTTGGTCGAACGGATATAATGCATGAGGAATATTGAGAAGATACGAAACCTCGAAACTGTAAACCCGGATGTAAACACTTTTGATAGGCAAAAGAGGAACAAATTCAAAGGTGGATGAAATCTACATGCGCGTATATGTGTGTGTGTATGTGTGTAGGTACTCACGCTGCGTGAATGACGGTTTCAATTTAATAGAAGCAGCAGCTCGCCGACATAAACAGAAATGAAATTTTATAGAAGCACGACTTTACCTGAAAGCAGCTTTACACAATAATGAAATTCCATTTTTCTCTCTGCTCTCTCTCTCTCTCTCTCTCTCTCTCTCTCTTCCACATACTGCACACGGCAGCTGTTTGGCATTCTGATCTTGTACCTTTTCTTCGATTCGGAATAAAAATGCCTGTGGTGCAGTTTGATTGCAGCATGACGTTTTCGATTCAAATCCAAATAGAGATGAATGAACGTATTACTATAAGTTACGAGACGCAAACTATAATGTTTTCTGTTTATTCTTACAATCAACTTGACAATCACGTTATTGTTACCATTGTTATTATTATTTTTATTATTATTATTATTATTATTGTCGTTATCGTCGATACGTTTGATTTTACACGCTTTGTTTAACGCGTGAGAATGTGGTTTATATAAATCATATATAGTGTTGGATTTTTTCGTTTTTTTGACTTTCTATAAGTAAAGTGCGGTAGAAAGTTGATTTTCTGGTAGCTTCTCGAAAATTGAAGTGATATCGGAAGCGATCTTGTAAGATGTAGATTTATCACCGCGAGACTTGTGACAAATGTGAATCTGCGAGATCACGAGTTATCCAACAGTCGCTCCTTCGTGTTCGGAAAACAAGCGACTGGGAGAGCAATAACAGAAAGCTGTGGAATAGCTAGGGCAAGGCAAAACGATAGTAAGAAGAATCTCGCGTTCGTGACTTTAACGTACTTGCGTTGACGTCGAAACGTATGTGAGGCAGTTACGTTGAAAAACGATAAAAACGTTCTATAAATCCACGTTTCTTCGCTTTTGGTACAAGAAAATCCGTTTGATATACGAGTTGCAATATCGTCGGCACTGACCATATCGGAATTTTAGTGGTAAATAATTTCGGGCCGCTAATTTGTTTCAAGTTAAAATTATTCGCGTTCGCGCGTATAGAGATTCAGTGTATTGCAGACGAGATGTAATAAAAAATTGTCAAACAGCGCACGGCTGGCAATGGTCACACGGCCATTCAAATTCGGAATACGCATTCAACGTCGCTTGACTTCAATGATCGAACGGGTGTTTTCGACGTGAAGAGAACGTTGGACGCGCGACAATTAGACGCGTGTTAGGGAAATTGAAATTTTATTCGCAATACCAATAGGTACGTGTGTTCGAGAGAACGTTCCATAATCCTGACGTTGCAAGCGGGCAATTACCTTTCATGCGGATTGAGAGAAAGGAAATGTAAGGTAAAAGAGAAGAAGAGACTGGCGGAAATTAAACGAACAACGCGCGAAGATTCGTCGCGCCATACTTATTCTCGACATCGCGGTCAAGAAGCGACACCTTGAAGATAAGCTATTCTTTGAAGAGCGTCCGAAGAGACCGGCGAACCGCCGGTACGGAGAATTTAATTTCGACGATGTGTTGTTGTCCACACACAGAACGAGTCCACGACAGTGGTTTCCCGTGAATAACATCGTCCTTCGCGACACGTGAGGACCGTAAAAGGGGTGGTGCGCGCCTCAGCGGAAACGGAGCCGGAATAGACCGACAATCGATTCCCTGCCTCGCAAAGCCGTGCGTGGCGTACAAAGGGAAAGAAAAGAGAGATGAGAAGATTGTGAGAGAGAAGAAATCTCTCGTGAGCAAGTTTAGATCAGCATGAGAAGCGCAAGAAAAGACGGCAAAAATATCGTAGATGTTTGCAGATATATAATGTGTGCACGAACGTTCTGAAAAATAAATGTAAAACAGTTAACACAAGAGACGCTTCTCGTATGATGTTTTCTTCGTTATTGTTTTTTTGAGAACATTGTTTCAATTGTAAAATAATTGCGGAGAAAACAAAAAGAAGCTAAAAAAATATCTAATCTTTCACACAATTTATAAATTAATTTTGTAATGTAAATGTTGTTTCGTTAAATGTTTTCTGTTCTCTCTCTTCCTCTTTCTCTTTCTTTCTATAATATTTATTTCTATAGACATAATTTTTTATATACAGTATCTATTCATATTTTGTTCTTTAATAATAATTTATATTAATATTCTTTAATGTGTTTTACCTATACGATACAGATTTATATTTATCGTGCTGTCGTCGACCAAAACGTTTATTGAGAAAAGAGCAATTGAGACTCATTATGAGATCGCTATTATATACTTTCCCGCTCTTCTTTCTGGGCCGTGCATATTTGTAGGAGGGTAAGCGTTGGCAGACATATCTTGGCAGTAAACCAAAGCTCTAATGTTATCCGGCAACAAGGAGAACCGAAGAGTAGACGCAAAAGGGTGGGCAGACTTATCGTTACACTCAGAAATTTACTGGTTGCCAAACACCTCGGTGATGTCGCAAGCGAGAAAGGCATCTTGCTTCTTTTCGCGTTCCTTTATCGCTACACGCCCCTCCGTCCCCTTTATACAGCCCATTTTCCGATATCATCGCGCGCTCTCCGTTTTGCTCTCCATTTCGCTCCGACTGACACATGCGAAAATCCGAGAAATAAAGTCGAGCGCGCGCTTCTTTCAGAGAGACTAGCTTCCGCAAATATATCTGCCATAGCTTCAATGCGGCTCGTAGCAGAGATTCAGAGTTCTTCGAGAGTTCCGTTTTCTCTCTCTCTCGCAATGTTCATATGACCCTGTCAAGTCAAAAGGTCATTCCTTTAGCACGAAAAGAAGAAGAAGAATAAGCGAGCTTCACACAATCGAGGAGTCAGCACGGCCAATTCAACGTCAACGTTTTACGAGAGGCAACAACAATGCCTCCTTGATATATTACGCTCGTTTCCGTTTACCTGAGAAAATCTTAATCCGCAGTTTGTGATCACATTGTTAATCACGATTAATTTCAAGTACAATACGCGGGAGGTATTAACGTGACATTTATTATGTTATCCTTTTTATTCTCAGAAGACAAATACAAAGCGTAGCTTTTCAAAAGATAGAGAAAGAGATCAAGATAAAAGGCAACCGCGCGCGTGCTTTGTTATATTACTTATCTAGAGAGAGAGAGAGATGGTTACAGAAACCTAATAAATCTCAACCAAGATTAAAGTGAATAATATACAACCATTCAGCAGCGGTAAGCTCATCAAGTGAGGAGTGTGTTTTATATTTACTAGGAACAAATATCATTTTTGCTCAAAGGGTTCGCTGTGTTTCTTAGCGTTTCCACAATTAATCCATCCTTCTGATCCTTTGTTCATTATCGTCACTCCGTCGGTTCTTTTATTTCGAATCTCTCAAAAGTTTTACCACGGCCGACCGCACGTCGTCGAAAGAAGATCGTTCGTTCTTCTTTTCAGAGAGAGTATAAGAGAAAAGAGAGTTCATAAGTAACATCGGTCCCGCGAACGTCTTCCGGATAAACGAACCATGTCGCGAGGAAGTAGCTTCTTTGTCGTGGCTAACAAAAACAAATTCGTCAGAGGAGATTCCGCGAGAGTCGGCCATGCGCGACGCGCGCTGCTCAGAATGTTACTTCGGGGATATTTTCATGGCGCATTTCCGCTCAACGACATACACGAAATGTTTTATCACAAACGCGCCAAAGGAGAGAACCGCGCAAATTTATGGAAATCTTGCATACATATTGGATAAAAGTGTTTTATGAGATGAGCTGGGACGACGCGCGAGAATATAGTTGCGTTTGCCAAACATTCGGCGAATTTAATCCGTTCTTTTCGGGTTTTACGAAACGGAAACGGTGCGCTTTTACTCATGGGCACACTTCGCGACGAGATGGCCGGATTTATGAACCCTGCTCCTACTCGCAATTTTTACCTTTTTATTTCTTCTTGCGACGACGGTCGACGAGTAATTGAAACGTCACTCGATACCAAAGAGTTTCTGATTAAGTAAAGGCAAGACGAAGTGTACGGTATAAATACATCAAGGAAATACATATATATCGTAGAAGAAACTAAAAATTTTTTATCATTATTATACAAAAAATTAATCTCCGTTTTTCGAGCGTATTTTCTTACGTACGAAACAAACATAAAAAATATAAGTATATCTGTCTATTTCTATATGCACAAAGTTTTATCGCCTTCTTGTTTTTTTTGCAAAGATTGTGTTAATTTTGCATTTGTTCTCTCTTTTTTTTCTAAGTGGAGAAAGAAGAAGTTTCTTATAGCTGTTCGCGTTTCGTCGACGTAACGCCATACACTTTCCTGAGCTACAGATCCTGTAGCGAAAGAATCCTGACCGATCGTTATCTTAGCCGGAAACTTCGAACAATGAAGTAGTTCGGAACTTCTATTCTGATCAAGTTGCATCCTAAGAAAACAAAGCGTCCGAGAAATCTGCGGTCCGAAGAAAATTGTTACCTCGACATCGACCCTGCTACCGTAGACGTCGTAAAGTAAAAAAAAAAAACTTCTTTTTACTGTATAAACAATATTTGCACAGCACTCTCTCCGGCTTCGCGTCACGAAGAGCGGACTCTTCGGATTAGCGAGTAGGAAGAGCTACGCTCTCAAGTACTTCCGGCAAGGAGAAAGTCGAAATTTTCTAATTGACGTTACGCGCGTCCACGTGTTGTTACGCGGTCCATTTGATATGTTCGACAGTTTGATCTGTTATTTCAATAGCTTACGATTTTTTATCCACCATTTCAAACGGAACTCTTTCAAATCTGTCTATCACACGCCGTGACTAGCGTAGCCTGCGGGCGATTTGAATATTACAAAAAACAAATACATATATATACGATATCAAAAAGCAATGTTACGGTGAAAGAGAGGAATAAGAACGTTGAAAAAGTATGTACCAGCGCATTTTTCCTCCCGTACTCGTGTAATTAAAAGTTAATTCGTATCGTCAAACATCGTCAGTTCTAGCACTGGAAAAATTAAACACCGGTGTAATTGTAAGTTTCAGCTCTGTGCAAAAAATTGTGCTTAACTTATGATACTCGGTTAACTCGGCATGTATAGCAAAAAAAAAAAAAAAAAAAAAAAAAATTGAGATGATATACATCGTAAATTGGAAAGTAAGTTTCATCGAGGGACTGCATGCTGACCTGTTAAATCTTGACGATCGAGTCTTACTTAATTCAGCGTCCCTCTTTACTTAGCAGCGCGCGCGAGCGGAGAAGTCTGGCCACGGGATAATTAAACTCCCAGCTTGGCCCGAATGCCCGGCAAGTATTAATGGAATTTATAATGGTCTTTTTGTAAAGAGCACTTTAACCCGGCGAACCGTGAAACTCTTCCCTCCCGACAGTCAGCCGCAGCTCGCTTCTGAATGACGGTGATTTGAAACGTGATAACGGCTCTCCCCTGCGTCCGTGATAAGACAGACAAATTGAAACTTGAAGGAAATCTGTGTATATGCAAAAACTTCTCCACATCACACCACACACGATATCATTTTTCATACTTTTTTGCTACGGACATAGTGTGTTGTCTTCTCATTTTATTTTTTTTTTTCAACGTTGTGCTATATGTATACTTCTATAAACATTCAAAAAATTATTTTAAAAATTCTTTTAAGAAAATTTTTGCACTCTGACATTTCATCAAGAAAGTTTATTCTCCGACATTCTCTAGATATTATAATAGACTTCCTATTTTCGCTCTTTAATAAGTGTGATGAAGCTGATGGGGGTTTTTTTTTTAACGACTTTCGAAGTTTTTCTGCGATAATTGGACTCGATATTTGTTGTAATACGAACACGCGCACACGTACATACGCGACGCTTTCGGAATAATCTCATTTCTGTCCAGCGTGTCTGAAGTAGATTTTTACGACCGCAAAGTAGGCTCGTGAAATAAGAGACGACAAGGGATGAATTGACGGCGTACCAACAACGACGGTTGTGAATTCGAGAAAATGAGTCGCGCCGGAATCGAATAACAACGCCACCTTGGGTAGCGCCTTATCCGTCGGGGAATAATAAGAACTCCATTCTCCCGAGATCGAGAAAATCGATCGCACCCTATCACGTCCATCTCGCATTATTGCCACCGGCTGTTTCCGACAACTCCGTCCCCCATCTCCATTACGTGACGACGTCTGAATGTGGTCACGCTTGATAACGCACTAAGCTTCGACGCTCAGAGTCGAATTAAAAAATTTCGTCAACATATAAGCTATGTTAGGTACATAGGCAATACGTTCACCTTTGTGCTTCCCAAGGGAGGCAAAATTGTGAAATAAATCAAGCGTGTGTTAATGTGTTAATTAAATAATCACAGTACAAGATAAAGAAATAACATATTTTTATAAAAACATATTTTTTGTCTTTTTTATTTCACGATATTTATTTCTTTTTTTTATTTTTAAATATTTGTTTTCTTACATGACAATAAGTACCGGATAAAACTTTAAAGAAAATCGATGTAAAGGTAAAATAGCTCTAATCGTTGTGTGTTTACAAAATCTTCATTAAAGAGAAATCTCTCGTGTTTCGGGTAAATCCTACTAATACCACTCTTCTTTTCAGATGATAAAACAAAACATGCAAACAACGCGATCAGCCTTGTAGATTAGATTGTGTTCGTAAGATGGCGTCAATCCGTGTAAATTGAATCAGAAGAAAAGAAAGAGAGAACGATATAGTTTTTGTTGGCCAGATTAACAAACTTTTACGCTAAAGATATTCTTTTCGCAAAGAAGATACAACGGAGAGAACAAAGTTACAAAATTATTGGTTTTTTTTTTTTTTACTGCGAGTCGAAATAACGCGCAAAATTTTTTTTATTTATCCCTTTCGCAGCCCGCTTTTGTAACCGCAACCGCGCGAGCGCGTAAAGCAGCAAATTGTGTATGAAAAAAATTGAAGAGGAAAGAGAAACAAGAGAGTCTCGATACAGGAAGAGACTGGATGTATTATCGCTCACATAAATGGAATCATTGAAACCACGTGCGCGCCGTACGTTTCCCTGTTTTCATATATCATCTCTCTTGCAGAGTTTTCTTCTCGTATGATCAATCACGATTATTCGCGTAATATACAGAGTACGCCGTGAATTTGCGGTGATTTATTTCTGTACGGATTTTTGCGCAAATTTACGACCAGAGTTGGCGAGATTACCCGGTCGAAAGTATCGAATTGCATTTCGGCGGATAATACATTTTTACGCTAATTATATTACGGCGCATTTGTCTTTAAAATAATAAATTAAATAAAATTACACCTTGAATTGAATACTAACACATACATTGTGTACATATATATATTAGAAAATTCGAAATTATTTAAGAACGCACTTTTAGAGAAAAATTGTATTAAATAATAAAATAACAATTAAGATTAATACGAGCCTATATATGGTGGATGTTTGAATTATAAATTTATTTGTAACTTTCCTAAATTACGTCTAACTTCCCCAGGGAAATTAGAAAATAAATTTATGATTGCTCAAACATCCAGCACGTAGGCATGGTATTGACCTTAATTGTTAGTTTTAAATTTTAACAAGCAATTTTTTGTAAATTGTCGTATCACATAATTTTATTAAGAAAACTTTAACGCACATCTCTTTTGAAGAAAATCAATTTTCTTTTAGACACTTTGTGTGCGGAGCTGTCGTATATATTTTACACGTCCGATATGAAATAGTTGCCTTTGAGAGTTGATGGTGCATGCAGCGGGTTAATTTATTTTCGCTCGCGCACCTCTGATGTGCCTTGAAAAATTAATACGTTGTCTGACGCCAGGCAGCAGCTACGCGCGCCATGATAGCTTTCTCGTCATTTAAGCTCGGCTCGCCCTTCTCGGAATAACGATGCTCTCTTTCTCTCTGCGCAGCATCTCTTCTGGCTCAAAGAGAGTGCCGTCTTAATTTCATCCTTATAATCGCAGCTTAGCCAAACGGGCGGACTAAAATTGCGTCTCAGATATGTCTACGCGTGCATAAATATTTACCGTTATTTTATTAAGCAGTTAAACTCATTGTCTCTTGCAGAAATTCTCTCTTAACTCGATCTTCAGATACGGAGTATCATATTATATTGTGAGATGTTTGCACAGAAAATTTTGCCGAAGGTGAAATTAGCGAATTATCTTGTATTAAAGATTTACACATTAAACGCGTGTAAAGATTAAAGCATAAAGCCGTTTACATTCACAAAGTTTCTACCTACATTTCTCTGAAACGCTCGCTTTAATTTAATATAAACAATAAGACGTCATCCCACGGGCAATGAATGAAATCTTCGCTCTCGAGTTGTCACAGTCGTAAGTCTCTTAAATTTCTCAAATCGGTTCTTTAATATGTACCTTCTAAAATGCGATAATAGAAAATTACACGCTATTCAATGTCGCCTATAGCATCCACAAGTGCAATTCAATTTCTGCTGGTCTATTCGTGCGATAGTGATCGCGCTGGTCCCAATACGTGACCCAATGTGTTCACCGAAGCTTAGAACACCTCGCTCGCTTATTGAGCTCATAGACCTATATACACGCAATCTGTCCATTTATTTGTCTGCCTACACTTCCGAATTGTCGCTGCTGTTTCGTAAAATAATAACGTTTCCAGATTGTAAAAGCAAAATGGTATAATAACGTGTGTTAGCAACAAAAACTGCAAATTATAATTTGCGATAATTGCGACCAATTGAAAACTCTCGAAATCGTGATTAATGTTTTTTTTTTTTTTTTTTTTTTTTAAATTTCTCGGTAAAAAGTTTCTGATTGGGTTTAAGATTGAAGACAAAACGTGCTGTTAACTTGAAAAATTAGCAACTATTTTTTTATTCAACAATTATAACAGGAGACAAAAACAAATTATGGCTAAGCGTTTTATCGTCATATATCATACTTAGGGGTCTCTTGATGCCTTCAGTGATGCCCATAACCGCCATATGTACCACCGTGATGGTTATTACCGCCGGAGTTATGAACGTGAGCAAAAAATCCTCCGTGAGGATCAGCATGGTAAGTCACGGTCCTGGTGTTGCCGCCTGGTTCCTTGATGGTGTACTCGCCCACTACCTTTTTCCCTGCGGAAAACGGAAATCGACACAACATTACCATGTTGTTTCAGCATTATTCACGGCGTGACCGCTTGTACACACATGTATTGATTGTTCAAAATTAAATACGGATACGTCATTGATATCGTGGCGGTAATGTACGCGCCACGCCTACATATTATGTTACCTACCTACGTCAATATGACTGCCGCGATATTTAATTAAAATTGAGAGCTCTCTAAAACGTACTATTGTGTAATATTTAACTCCATCATTTACAAACCTTTAGCTTTTAATTACGATATCGCCATCAGGCATCGTTAAACGCAAAAATGTAGGAGACATAAAATCCATATCGATGAAATTTGAAACGCGGTTCAGTTATTGCTGTTTGAATACGTATTATAAAGATTTGTCGGACACAACGTTTGTATAAAATTGTTCAAGAACGTTTCCAAAAATTTCTTTGAACTACTCTACATAGTTTTACATACAAATTTTAATCAACATTATATATCTCAATACTAAAATAATCTTTTAAATTAAACAATATAACATTCACTCACAATGATATTTTTAATACTGTTTAAATAATATCTTATTAACATTCTGCATTATCTGCAATTTTGCAAAATAACATAATTTAATGCTTACCGTCTCTGTGTTCCTTTTGCCCGTGGTAATCGCCCGTGTGATGATCTTCGACGCCATACGAGAATTCGTATTTGGGATGCGCGACGTAGTCTACATGATGATGGCCATGCTTATCGTGGACAACTACTTCGTGTCCGGGTCCTTCGACCGGTCCGTGAAAGTGGACGAAACTATGAGCGTGCCCTGCCAATCCACGTTGGATAGTTACGAAGACCAGTACAGCCAATGGCAGTAGAACAAGCTACCGACAAATTTGTTGCCATTTACATGGTATCTCATGCGGAGAATCAAAAGAATTTCAGTATTTCAAACAGAAGCGTTTCTTCATGTCTATAAGAAGCTTTTTCTTCATGAATTATGAGTGAATTGTGTGATGACAAACAAGTGTCACACCGCGTTGGAAATATTTATCTTGATTTTCTTGAAAAATTAAAAAAGCGGTGCTGGTAATAGCTCGAGTAAACATTGATATCACTAGAAAATTTATATAAAAAGATCTACGTATATTTCTCTATAGAAACAGTTATAAAAAAGTTTTTGAAATATTAAATAGCTCTTTTAACTTCATTCAGTTGTTTGAATAAAAAACTGGTTTTTTTCAATTGGCTGTGAATAGAAATTTTCTTTACGAGAGCGAATCGATAAACAAGTTTACCGTGATTTGAGAGAAAACTTGTGGCAGAAAAACACAGAAAAAAACACATAAAAAATTCATGTTGTGTTTGTTTATCAGTAAACAATCGCAATATTCGCTATTATCTTTTAGTTAGTAAATAGTCAGATATATGTGTATATATAGTCGGATTGATTAATCTAATTATAAAAAAAATAAAAACCCCAGATAAGCGTGCGAGCGAAGCGCAGCAATTTCCATGTACGAACCTTTGCGGCCATATTTTCGATGTGTTCTATGATTTCTAAACGTGAATGATACGCTTGTCGGTGTCGATGGAAGTTTATATAGCTCACGAAAGCGTACATTTTTGCCGCGGAAATTTCGCCACCGTTATTTAGCAGACGTATAGAACGGTCCCTGTGAATGACAAAAAACACGAACGCGCGAACCAATCGCTTTCCTATGCATAAGATTGAACACTCCTGCGATGAAATGCCGTTATAGCGGACGCATGTAGATCCCCCCGTTCCGCTGAAGCAACAATCGATTTCGCTCTATCGATTGCGTCACGGAAAGACTTTTTCCCAAAAGCCTCGGACGTTCGACTTTTATTTGGGGATCGTAGCGGAACTCACACGCACACGCGCACCATCGAGAGAGCACGACGACGAATATTTGAATACGACGATGGACCACTTGACCTGGCGAAGAAAAGTAATTTTTTATGCGTTTTTGTTTTGCGTGTTCGGTTTGTTTATTTGTTACAAACAATCTGAATTGTTTCATATGACGCTGCGTCTGACTTGCATATAATAATTTAGAGAGAGAGAGAGAGAGAGAGAGAGAGAGAGAGACCAGAAATTATGAGTGAAATTTAAAATAGAGACTTTTATGATACTTGATATCGCAGTATAAACAGGCTTTATTATCGGAAAGTGTGTTGCGACGTCATACTCAATATTGTGACAACGCGACGGGGCATCACACAATACCTATTTATGCAACAAATACGTTACACGTGTAACGCTGATGAAATCCAAACTTTGATACGCTTGATATCAGAGATTTAACCTTCTCGTGTCCATAATCTCCGCACAGCCCAGCCGTCAGAAAGACAAAATAATTAACGAGCAGCACCAGACGATATCCAAATGCGATGAATAAAATCGAGCTTTTGATAGCCACGAGGCTGGGTGTGTTTCGTTTGTTGTGTGACAAACAACGTGTACAAACAAACAGGACACATTTCGATCGAAAGCAGTTGCGCGGCTGCGAAATCTCGCGAGCTTCGATTTCCTGTATTTACTTCTGAAATAATCAAACGAGCATAATTTATTCGATTTGCTAAGTGCACCGCGTCGCGTTGTATTCCCGCGACAGTATCCGGAGTCTTTCTCGCGGAAATTCCCGCGGGACCAAACGTGCACATCGACCAGGGGCCTTGAAACAACCGGGGCTATTTCACAGAAAGCTATATCTCGGAGCTACTCTGCGAGTTCTGCTCTGAGAAAGAGAGGTTGTGTGTGTGTTTCACGCACAAGTCAACTCGTAATCCGTCCATTTGCTTTCGTAACGACCGTATCGATCCGGCGCAACGCGCGCGCATTCGCAAACGTTGCGTCGTACATGTGCGTGCATGTATGATGCATTAATGATGTCCGACCTACGCTGCTTCCCCCATGTGCCGTTTGTGCTGGTTTTGATTTGTCAAGCAGCAAAGTGAATTGCCACTATTACCCTCGTTTAATATTCAAATTGGATTGTTAGACGGCTAATCCCTTTGAATTGCGTAAGCTTGTCTGTGTCGAAATTTATTTCTTTGCGGTCGCTTATATAAACGACGCGCTCTGGAAACAGTTTGTTTTGCGCGCCGTACGCAACACAAATCGTTTATGTGTTTTGATAGAAAAGTGAGATAATAATCCCGTCTTTTGCTTTGAATCATAGAAAGTAATTTTTTTTTCACACGAAGCGTTGGCGCTCCAATGTTAGTTTTGCGACGCTGAAGATTATGAGAAGATTTACGAACTGGCGAAACTCGAGGAAAGTGTTTGTTAACTTTTTTTGTTGTTGTTGTTGTTGTCACACCAATAATATAGCTGTGATAACAAATCAGCGGGTTATTAGTTGAAACTGCGGAAGATAAACTTGACAAAAAGAGATTACAAACTTGGGAACGTTGTTTCGCACAGCTCTAGCCGGTTCTGACCGGTCGGAAGGAAATTCAACGTTTCCATCTCGACGGAGATACATGCGCTGCCTGGAGATACACAACTAAACTCTCCGCTAAGAGAACTTAATAGAAATTGTCGAAGCGTTTGCGCGATGCGATTATCCGCGTTAGAGACCGGGAACGGAATGGGCAACGAAATTGGCGACGAAATTGGCAACAAAATTGGCATGGTCCCGCTCGGTAACACAATGACCAACCGATCTCCTTATAGAAACGGCAATTCCGTTCGCCGCGCGCGAATTGTTCCAACGAACGGAATTTCGTCGGACTTCCGTCGTTTCTTTAGTCGTGTGTCGCGAACGAATTTTGCGCTTCCTCCTTCGCTTTTCGGCATCACGAGGAGGACCCAGACCACCACGGTTCGTCGCGCTGCTGACTCGAGAGATTGGTGAGCGCGCGCGGGAAGGAAACGTGATTGGATAAAAACATGTTGCGGCGTGCTGATGAGAGCGATCGGCCAAATCGCGCTGCATTCGGTCAGCAGAAATCGAGCAAGCAGTCCCGCTCATTTTGATGAAACGGAATCACATGACCGCGGTATAAAACCGAGAGAGCAAATTCCGCAAAAGAGAGAAACTATTTCTAAAATTAAAAATATTGACGTTTTCATGGTAGCTTATATATAACACTAAAAAAATCATGCTTTTTTTTACCATGTATTTTCGCCATGTAATTTTTTAGTCGCGTTTTAAATTACTCTTTTTCATATCACGATTTTTAAACAATTTATGCGCAGTTTTGCTGTTGAAACAAGAGAGAGACGTGGGCATTAAAGAGAAATTATTTGGTTTTGTAACTAATTTACTATAAATATTTAATATATTATTCTGCGACAGTACAATATTTCTCTCAGTTTTTATCATTTATTTATTAATTATGTATGTTACGTAGAAATATAAATATTTAACAAATAGAATGGCTACGATCAGATTTGCGCAAGATGCAGGTCACTCCTACGATATTTTTTTTCAGGCACCTTTGGTTTCTTCGTTAGTCGTCTATCGGTGTCAATTTTCGCGTGCCGTAACTTTGCTTATCGACCATGCGAGCCACCCGAATGATCGTTTCCGCCATAATTATGAACCTCAGCATAAAATCCACCGTGCGGATCGGCATGATATTTTACACTTCTCACATTGCCGCCAGGTTCATGAACGTGATACTCGCCCTCAACGTGTTTACCTAAAATTCATATAACAAGCAGAGAATAAATTTAAGATAAAGTTGAATTACATAATCAATGACTCTGCAATTAGATTAGTTGATTAATTAAAATTTAATTAATGATTTTTTGTGACATCAGAAAAAACTTTAAAAGTTTGTTTGCATAATTTATCGCGGTTTTGAGGACGTCAAAGCAATCTGGTCTGCTTTTACCGTATCGACTAAATGAATAGTTTCTTATGCGAAACGCAGAACCGGTATTTGCGCCGAATGAAGATATAATAGAAACTTGTGTATCTATACGTTTTAATTAAATTCGCGTTTGCGCAGACGTTTACACGTTTTCCAGATATACTGCGCGTATCGGGACAGCCTTGCTGTGTAAGCTCCGCGCATTTCATTCGCCGCCGGAGCTTTGCCACAGAGCTTTCCAACGTAAGCGTAATAAACTTTCCATCCCCCTCTCTTCGTATTACTCACAATTAAATTCAACAGGCGAATACGAGCGACCGCGAAGGGGTCTTCGCGTTTTTGCGAAGCGCGCCAGAAAAGTGGCGGATGTACTCAACAGGCCGCAAGACCGAACAAGAAACGAGCTTGTTCCTTCCTACTTCTAATTAAGAGCAAGACCAGGTGTCCAATTACTTCAAGATTCTAATTAAGAGCGCGAGATCAAGTTGCGCTCGGTCGCTGGATCAGTGCGATACATCTGAGTTTTCCGAGTCGATACTTTATCGCATCTTCGGTGTCATAAAAGAAATTGATGCATAGGTACGTAACACAGCGGAATAAAGGGATTCATTTTTCTTGAATCAATATTTTCAATTAATTATTTCCAACATCATTTTTCTTCATTTTCAAGTATAAAACAATATTTTAAAAAATATAGAAAGAAAAATTACTTTTTTAAATTTACTTTAAAATCACAAGAATGTAAAATATCGCATAATATTTACATATCTATAAAAAAAAAAAAATAAAAAATTATATTTCATGCGTAGTGATAAAAAGATTGGAAATATTATTCTAATACTTAATATCTCGATGTAATATTGCTATATACAGACCGTCACGGTGCTCTTTCTGTCCGTGATGGTCCTTGGTGTGATGATCGTCCACGCCATATGCGTACTTGTATTTGGGATGGGCTTTGTAGTCGTGATGATGATGACCGTGCTTATCTTTCCACGATATCTCCTCGTGATGACCGAACACCGGTCCGGAAAAATGATGATACGAGTACGCATGACTATGATCTTCGCCATGTCCGTTCCGTTCTATATCGTCAGCGACAGTCGGCGACTCATCATCGTTATCTTTGATTTTCCGAAATTGATCACACGAAACAGTTACATTATCAAATTTGTCGAATAAGTTTTTAAAATACCGAGCGGGGTACTTATATATTTAAGTTACTTTGTTTTTAAATTACGAAAGGAAGTCCGAGAATAATTGCGCGGGAAATTCTCAACGCGCGCAATTAGACGCTTGAGTAACCGATTTCATGAATTAAGCGAGAGACACTCACCCAACGTCGTGTCTTCCTTGTACGTTCTGGGAAAGCCCTTAACAACGACAGCGACGAAGACGACGCAGACAATCAATTCCTGCAAAACGAGGAAGGACATTTCGAGTCGTCGTCGTCGTCGTGTAAGCGACAACTCCGCTCGTGTGAAGTACCGTTTGCTGTTAAAGGTAAATTGGTGGCCGCGAATAATTGGAAAAGTTAATCCCTTAAATCTAATCGAAAGAAACCAGGGTGTCCGTGAGAGGGTGGTTGGCGGAATTCATTTTCATCGCTGCCGCGGCGTGTAATAGAAAATTGTCGGGGATGAAAAAAAAAAAAAAAGGCTCGCCATTATTCTTCCGGTCGGAATATGTGCGCCAGAACGGACTTGTGCCGAGACGCTTTTACCGCCCACATAAAGACCTCCGAAACACGCCGCACTCGTACTTTACGGCCACGACTGTGTGATACTTTGTTCGGCGCGGCGTGGCTCCGCGCGCGGCGATTCGTTTTATGGAAGCTCTGCGGCGGCGGTCCGCCCTTTCGCCCGGCGGGAAACGTACGAAACTTGAAATTGGATCGATCGCCCATCGGACAGAGACCAACGGCATAGGATCCGCGTCGTCGCCCGCGGCCAGGTAAAAGTGCTGAGAACCCTCCGGTGTTATTCTTCACGTTATACGTGTAGTTCTTTGCCTGACCGGATCATGAAAGGTTAATATCCGTCCACTTCCCGCAAATTGGATATCAAAGAGAGAGCTTCAGATCCGCTGGTGATAAAGTAACCGTTCGCTATAAAATGTACCATTCACGAAGTTCCCGGCTATTTGACGTTAGTAGCTTTTAGCATAATTTTATCAGATTGAGATATAAAACGTTTTTCCCAGTTCGCCTTTTATCTAATATCGCGAGATATTAATTTTTCCATTGATCGTATCAGTTTTAATATGATCTTCTCTCTCTCTCTCTCTCTCTCTCTCTTTCTTTCTCGCTGTTATTTAATTTGTCAAATAAAATACAAAAGAAGATGTGTGTCTATAAACACACTTCTATTTTTAGCGCACGACCACAGAATGAAAATTATTTCGCGCGGAAGCTACTCTCTCTATCGCGTATTGTATAACGTTTCCCATGGTAATACTTTCGCTGTGGTAATGCGAGATACGTGATTATTATATCACGGAACGCTCTCACAAAAAAAAAAAAAAAAAAGACGCAACACATCTTTCACTATTTTTCGCTCGCAGAATACTACGCGCAAATTATAAGCGACGTGCACTATAAACTGACCTACTCATAGTAGTACACAAATTTTCGCGTCCCGTCAGAGCGGCTTTAACAACAATACTACCACTCGCGCTCTTCGGCATATCGACTTACGGTATCGAATACTGTGCTATCGACTTTAGTTTACCTTTACAAAGACCATGTTTCTTCCTTTACGGAAACCACCAATGGACTGCTCCAACTACCGAAGAAACGAGATCGCTTTATAGGAACGACCATCCCGGGAAGTGAGCAAAAAACTCACCCTTTTAGCCATTAATTCGTGTCATACCTTGCGGTCGGTCTTGATACCGCGCGGCGAGAGAGGTGTGACCAGTCGGGTCGTAGAAATGATAATAATTCTTCGAAACAACGACGCGGTACGACCCCAAACTTTGTCACTGCCAGTCACGAATTGGCGTCGCGCTTTAGTAACCGAAAAAGTAATGGCTCGGAAATAATAAATGTACGTGATTTTCACAGGGTTTTTAACACTACGTTTCCGTTGGATTTATCAGGATTTAGAGTTTGGAGTTTGAAATTGTCTATTAAGTGAAAATCAGTTCCGAAAGCAGTGCAGAGCCAAGTTGTGTGTCGATAGCCAAATACCGGGTGCGATGTAATGTTGTTTATTGGAAATTTATTGCGTGAATTTCCGTTCGATGCGCACTCGCCTGATACACGGTAGCAGCACATTGATAGAACAGTAATCTACCGATATCAAACATCTGCTTCAACATAATGATTAACAGCGATCTTATCTTTGATCAAAGTGATGATTTTTTCAAGCATCTTTATCAAACTTGGCGGCAATTTCTGTGATTCAAATGACCGTGACTGCGTTCTCGCGAATTGCAAGTGTTATAAACACTTTTTTTTTTACGCTTCTATAAGTGCGCGCGATTGACGAAATTTTGCGAAATTACTCATTACGTGCGTCAATTGTTGAAATAGTTTCAATTAACGTTTTTCTTTTGTCTGTCGTAAAAGTGACGCAATCGCAGTCGTTGATCGGACCGGCAGATTTTTGTTCTCACGGAGAAAGCGAATTTTTCGATTAACCAGCAGTCCGTTCTTGTCCCGCGCGATTTTCCAATGCCGTCGCTTTCCCAACCCCGGCGTGCGAAACTCGGAGAGCGCGACTGGCAGATCAGTTAATTTCCAGCGCTGCACTCGCTACGCGACCGCGCGATATTATACTTACATCTAATGTATATGCATAGAGCATTACGCGCCGCGTTAATCTTACTTCGAAATTTTATTATTCACATTGCGCATCAAGTTACATACAAATTAATTATTCACGACGCAGTCTGCCGAGTTATCCGTGAATCTCTCGTGATGGAAACTACAACTACTACCACCGCGCGCGAAAGGTAATACATATGCAGCTTTCTAATTACTATTGCGAACAAAATAATTATAACTGCACAGGACAGACTGTAATGTCGGCAAACATTTTTAAAACACAGCGTAAATTAAATAATATTTTAGTTTAAAAAGGATATTTTTCAATTAATAATTTGTCAATTGACTTAATTCAATTCTTCAACTGATGTTATAAAAATTGAACTTATATTTTACGGCGATAGTTAATTAAAACGTCGAAAATATTATATAATCGTTGAAAATAAAGGAGTGTTGAGTGCTCGCATAATATTCTCTGTATAATTCTAAAAAAAAAAAATACAATTAGGAAAAGTGTTGCGTATACGCACGAACACACATGTATCTTTCACAAACACATTCTACTTCTACATAAACTGTATATGCGCGCCTGGTATTTGTTAAGTGCTCCAGTCGAGAGTTATAGGTAACTGCAGCTTAACCATACAAACGTAATTTTGAGTTAAGCAGCAACTCGCATTTACCGACTAAACAATTTTCTTGCGGAAAATTGGTAAGTTTTACTAAAAGCGTGCTAAAACTGTTTAAAACTAAAGAGCATTAATTACGACCACATTTTGAAATTTTCCTCACGAAGAAAACAACGGGTAATTGAAACATTACATATTGCTGTAAAAGTGTCTATATTATATATTTTATACACATTTCGACAAATATATATATATATATACATAAATGTTATCGATATTATATATGCAATCGCCGAGGGAAGATATATTATACACGTGTTACTCTCTTTTAGTTTTATATACCATAAATTATATTTCTCTTAGTATTATATATATATAGTTTTTTAATTATTCACGCGTAAACAAAATAAATGCGTATGTATTTGCACAAGTTTTACAGATTTATTATATAAACATAATTTTTCGCAAATGAAATGTCGTTGTGCAAACACAATTTTACTTGCGATAAATGATTACTGGCTGTTTTGTTAATATATTTCCTCGAATTGATGCGCTACGTGGCGCGGCAGACGCGATGCATAACATGAAAAAATAAAAAACGAGAATTCAAAATTGATACTGCTTGGAACACAAGCAGCACGTGTGAGAATGACAACATTCGTATACGCAGAATGCATATTGCCCACCGTGAAATGAGAAAAGAAGAATCCCGTTTGTGTGTGGCGCCTTAGGGCACGTAAAATGACGTGTCAGCGCAAATGATACCGCGAAAGGACATGCGCGTGTAATACATTCTCCACGCGCCATTGTTTCAAAACGTGTAGTAGTGCCGCGCCACACCGTATCGTATCGACTTGAGGAGTTCGCGATGTGTTATTGCATCTTGTAATCTCTACCGGCAACGAGCTTATCGACAGAAGATCCTCGGCTTGACGGACATATCGTAGACGCTCGGAGGACACGACGTCGTAATCGCAGGAATCAGAGCGTTCTGTATAGAGTGAATCGATAGCGGAGCGGTCCACGTCGCTTCCGTGGCTGTTACGCCCGACTCAACGTCGGCTCTGCAAATAATTAAGCACTGCTCATAAACCGAGACCTTCCAAAGCAATGATAATTATCGATGTAGTAACAGATAGATAGACAGATAGATTAAGAAGATATGAAAGGTTTCTGACGCAATTGCTTGTTAGTTCTTCGAATTATAAGTAAATTACATTTTTTTTTTTTTGTTTCATAGTAAAGTACATATTTTTTCATCTATCAAACTTGGATAATACAAATGATATTCTTTTCTTTCTGCTTTTTATTCTTCCAAGAATAAATGTATAATTGAAGAACAATTTACCAGATACCATCAGATACCATCTTCGAAACAACGACCCAATTTCTGAAATCGGAATTAGTATTAGTTAACAAGAAATGCATTGCGAGAGAAAGAGAGAGAGAGAGAGAGAGAGAGAGAGAGAGAGAGAACGCGAATTGCGAAACCGTGAAGCGGCTCGCAAAACTTTCAGCAGTAGTTTCGGGCGCGACGCCTGACTGCCTGTAGTCGACTTAACGTCTTTGTTAGCCCGTGGAAACACAAGCCGTCATAAACTGATACTTGGCAGGGTCTTACGTCTTCAAAACGGGCGATGCATAAAGAACGAGGGGATTCACGGGTGGTGGTTTGAGAAGTACGACGTCGACGCCTGAGGAATGTAATTCGCTTTTTAACGCCTCGGCGGCACCTTCCACAGCTCTGCGGGACGCGCTGAACGCCACCAGTCCGGAGCCCGTTTTGCTGTTCGTCTCCGAGTCACCCAAAAGTATGATGCGGCCTTGAGAACAGAGATTTTCAATATAAGCCGCTTAAAGGAACGAGTACGATTTTGCTGCCGGTTAATAATCGGCCGCAGCCGCCGTCGCCGCGTCGAGTACTTTACTTTGTGCGAAGTCACAAACGTGCCATTGTGCATTGCCGCAGCATTCAAAGGCACTCGTTTGCTCGAAAAGCGAGCCAACTTCTCATTAACGTTCGCGAAACCTAGTTTTTGTCCTTTTTATAAATTCGAACAAGTTTTTTATTTTAAATAATCTTTAAATTGCTGAATACTTTATGAAGAAAAAAGTGTCAGTTTTCGTAAGAAAACAATATCGACGCAAATTAAAGTTACAATAATATTCGGCAAAACTTTCGTCTCAATTTGTGTTCGAAAATGATCTTCTTCTACGTAAATGGATTTAAGCAAATGATAGTGTCTTCAAGATGCTTCTACGCTCAACGAACCTCTCTTGATGCGCAAAAGAGGGATGAACACTCTGGCTGTTCTCAGAGGAGCTACCAGATTATGACGTAACATGGATTCCCACATTGAGCTGGATTGTTTCTCTATAACGCCCGGCAAGACCAAGCCGCCGGTGTGCACGACTGCCCAAAGACCTGCAATTGAGTAAAGTTTAGCACTTCAGCGTACTTTAGAACGATCGTCTTTGTGCGCGAAAGAAAAGTGGTAGAATGGAAGTTTATTTTATCGAAACTTGGAATTCCGCGCTCCTGAGTATATTGATCTCGCGTCTTTAATGAGAACGTTGTGTACAGCGAATAGCGGGCAATTGCGCGCGAGCAAATAATGCTGCGAGATATCGCAGTAATTACGCTTTTCAACGAGATATCGAACATTTTTAAAAGTTTATATGCGTCTTCAATCGGAAATATAATTTATAAAATGAAAAATATAATTCTAGACGGCATTCCATTAATACACTCGATGCCTCCTTTTCATTTTCGCCCGACAGCTCGCCCGGACATAACGAATAGCGGAAATCTACAAATGTGACATTTACGCTTATTTATTCTGTGTGATGTGGAAGTATGTTGCTTCTTCGCGTGTTTTCCCATTATGCAAACTTCCATTGTGCCGCGCAGGAATACCACGCATGATATATTATTGTGACAGGTCTTCGTGCGAGCGCAAATATTCATTTGGCGCAGCTTTTGCGCTGCACTTGCGTTGAAAAAAAAAAAAAAGTAAAAACGCAAAAATTATTGAAGTAGTATTTATATAAATATTGTATAACGCAATCTTGCGTGTATGTTTTTGAGCAGTTGTTTTCGCGAAGTTATTTATCACGAAATTTTATTTGCAAACACTTTTGCCGAACGCACGGTGGTGATTTCACCAACATTTGCTCATGTCGACATCGATAAAACCTTGAGTCACTTTGTCGAGTATTATAACCTGAACGAAATTATTATTATAAAAACCGTGGCATTGATTCCGTATCTGATGTAAAACATCATCCGGTTCTATGTGAATTTTTATCGAAGATAAGATATATAAATTTCACGGTGTATAAATTTCACGGTGTTCGTATTACCGTTCTTCTTTCTCGCGAATAACAAACAAGTAGCATTGATAAAACTGTGTTGTGTAAAAGCGTATAATTGAATTTCATAGAAATTTGCAAGTTATTTATAAAAATTACGGAAAAATTAAATTGCAATTGTTCGGGAACACATACATCTACAATGTAACACACGTTACGTTATTTAACAACTAAAATACTTTCAACAAAAGAGTACAAATTATTATTTGAGAGAGATGACTTTAATGCCAGAATAGCTTTGATATATAACGCGCCAGCAGCGTAACATGAAGGAAGTAATTATAAACTACAGCGTAACAACGTCAGAGAAAGCATAGCTATTAAAAGCATTGTTTACATAGGCGATGCACTTTCTACGCCGCTCATGCGTAAAGGAATCATTTACATGCAGCGTTTACGTGGCAATCCGACAGTGACTAATATCTCTTTGACACAACGGGATAATTTTGGAAACCCTTTTCAAACGTTTAATGGTAAGTGATACTGGATTTCACTTCGTGAAATCTCTTTTCGGATCTATATATTCCCCCATTTAAACATATCAAAACTTTCTGTGATTTCCCTCGGTATCGATTTACATATTCCGAGAGAGATAAATGTCATGGGAATTTTGAAATTAATTTTCTTTTTGTCTTATTTTGTCTCGACATCAAACAAAAAGTTTCTTTTTGCGATTAATCAAGATATTAAAACAATGTATTATATTAAATTCTAATCTCTATGAAAATTTCAATCTTGTAGTAACATCTATATTTAGTTTCGCTCCTCTTTCATTGAAAGTTAGCTATAGTTTAATGTCTATCTTGTGCGCGGTCAGTCTTGTCTACGTTCTTTAGGAAGACGGCGGTTATCTTTTGGCTAAACTTTGGCTCAATGGTTAACCGTGATAGAGAGTGAATAAATTGTCTTGCCGTCTTCGCCGGCCGGAAGTTTCGCCCTGACGGCGTCCAAACAAGCGTGCAAACTGTCCTCTCTTGTCGGGTCCAGCTCCAATGGCACGATTTGGCCGCGAGCACGTCCACCTTCCGTCTGTTGAGGATCCTCGTCGTTCGCACCTCCGGCCTCGACCTCCTTCAGCCGCTCCAGCTCGACCGCCTTGAGGATTTTCACCGACGGCGAACCGCCTGCCGGGTCCAGCAAACCTGCGAACACCTGTCGCAGGAGGAAACGACGTTACGGTATGTGTTTTGAAAGCCCGCCGCCACTCACCGCGAACCCACGTGCTAGTCCATTACACACTATATCGACACCGCTCAATATCGCGTTGTGCTTTGACGCTGATACATCGTGTTAAATGACACATGTATACTGGTTCTCGATCAATGAACTGGATCTTAAATAAAGAGAAAAAGCTTTCATTTTTTCAACGTTATCTCTACATTTATTTTTGATCTCGTAATTTTACAAGCGGAATTTATTTAAAAATACGCTTTAATAGTTTTTTCTATGTTAGATAAGATTTTTAATAGTATCTACAATATCCATTTTTTTGTCTCTTGGAGTTATAGTTGTGTTATCAAAGAGTTGTTGAGAGAGAGAGAGAGAGAGAGAAGGAAAGAAGTCAATTAAAAACCGTTTAACCGCTTCTATGTATAAAGCAGCAACGATCCTCTTTGACGCGGGCTGTTCTACACAAAAGGTAATCGGTAATCCACAACTCTCGCATTTCTAACACACGGAACAATAATCGGACCGCAATTGGAATTTGTAAGCGAACGACCTCTATTAATTTTACCTTTGTACATCACGAAAATTTTATCGTGCAATTCTAATTAAAACGTTAAAGAGAGATTACCTATCACACGCACGCACGCACACACACACACACACACACACACACACACACACACACGTGATGATTGACGTAAACGGATTGACGACAAGCTGCTAATTAACAAACTCAACGTGACATTTCGACGAAATGTCAAGCTAAATGTCAAAAAGATGTTGCGAATTATTAAAAAAAAAAAAAAGACTAGTCTTATTACCAGAACTCAGAAAAAAATCGACAAAGTCGAGTTATTGAACGAACATTTCCGAGCAGATGGACCGCACGTGAGAGACGGAATTGCGGTTCTACGTGCGTTACTGTCATTCTTCAAAAGAACTAATAGAAGCTATAATATCGCTATATATATATATATATATATATATATATATATATTCGAAGTCAGAGCTTTCATATAAGACGTGAGTTATTACTCGCGCAGAATCTGACTTCGGCAAGTCTCTCCCATTGGCAATCTTTGGATGAAACGGCTCTCGAGCGGTGACACGATATACTCGACGGATACGTGAATACCTGTCGAGAGACTGTCGGCAGGACTGATTTAAGGGCTCACCGATGTTCCGCTCTCTTGACACGAGGAAACTAATTTGGAGCCCGGACTCCGACAATCTGAAATATGTTGCACGCTCGAAGGGATAATAGGGATTCTGACATAAGGTCGCGGGATATTGCGTTTCAACGGTTGTCGTCGCGTCGCACGGCACCGCTTAACTCTAGCTGCGGGACTGCGCAAAACCGCAGAAAGAGTAAACGAGAAGAGACTGACGTTTATCCATTTTAACACCGACATTGTCCAGAGCTGACCGCCGTTCGCAAAACTAATCCAGCTTCTTGTTTCGCGTGTGGAAAGAAAATAAAGATCGATATTTTCTTTGCCCGGGGTTGACGGATGCAAAAAACACTCGCAAATAAATGCATACCTTTCAGATGATTAACAGGCCGTCAAAATAATCGCTTCGACCCAGTTGAACATTTAACTTGCGAGGAAAAACGAGTATCTACTTGACTGCGATATATATATATATACATATTACACACTGCTTGTTGACGGTTGCTCGTTCGCGTTTCCCATATACGCGGTACTTACGCGCATAACCGAAGAAAAAAAATTGAGCACAGTTCCCACGCAAAATAAAACGGCGAAGTAACGACCGTTACTTCGCGCAGCCTTGCGCATTTGTCGCGCGAACGCGGCTTCGGGTTCTCTCGCTTGATTTTTGAATACCTATATTCAACCAAAGCGAGGAATACACATCGAGTCGTTGGCATAATTGGGTGTACGTATTACGCATGATGAAGTTTATGCCACAGGTAATTTATAGCGCAGCCACGCGGCCCATTATTACCTTGTAACCGGCCTCGTAGAGTGCAAGGGCGATCTGCAGGCCTACGCATGTATCACAGCTGGTAACGAGTACGTGACGTTTGTAACGCGACTCGTACTCGTCTGCGGCATTTCTGGATTGTCGCATCAGGTAGGCCAAAAGGGCCGCAACTATCGAGCACAGAGCCAATATCTGCAGGGCCAAAATGGCCCCGGTTTCCACATCCATTGTCACCGGCTGGCTGGCAAATCTGCGAAATAAAAGAGAGACGTTGTTAATCGCTGAAAGCCGCGGATTCATTTTTAATTAATCTACGGCATTCTACGGTTCACTGCGGATCTCGAAAACAACTCAACAAAGGAATGAGTTTTATCGATATTCTGCGCGCACACACACGCACACACACACACACATATACCTACCTATCTATCGTTCTGTAGAAAAATGTAAAATTTGCAGAAAAATAATTATTGTACATACTTTTTGTTTTAAAACTGTTACACGTATGTTTTTCAGAGAAAAAACTGCTTTTTGAATTTCCCTGCATAAAGTTTTTAGCACTGTGATTTTATATCAAAATGTTGAGATAGCCCGCGGGGATAGCCCATAATAATATGTATGTTTTCTCTAACTAAATATATAAAAATTTCTCTCTCTTATTTTGATATTATATAACGAGAATATAACGAGAAAAATACAGATGAAAAATTCGAAGTGAAGAGACGCGCTGAGAACGGTTCGTAAAAACTTGAGATTTTTGCTTGAAAAAAGTAAAATCGGTTCGGCGCGGACGGCGCGGTCAAAAAGAGACACGACGAGTTCAAAGAAAAAGTGCGCAAGCACCGAGAGAATCGGCTTCCTCATGAAAAGTGAACGGCGAGGTGGGTTTGGTCACTTTTGCTTGTAAGGAATCACTCGCCTTTCTAAAATGCATCTGGGTTTGGCCGTGCACCAGGTCAGCCGCCGATTTTCCGCAATCCTTGCTCCGCCACGACGGGAAATCGCTCTCGGCCGTAGGAGCCTCGGGACGTACGAACGGAAATTCCGGTAATCGATGAAAATCGTGCGCGTTCGTTCTCCTCGCTCGACTGATTTAATAGCGGCTGCGGAACCATGTACCGCTAATGTGCCGAATCGATTAAATGGCGCGGCTCGTATTTCAGGTCGTCATGGACGGGCGTTTCTCCCGCGTGGCGCGAAATGTTTCTTCGCGAAGAATCGCGCGCGCGCGGCTTTCTCGCCGATCGGTATCTGTTAAAAGCATCGATGCACGCACCGTGAATCGAGATGGATTAATGCGCGCGAGTGTATAACGTGATGTAGGTAAAATAAACTTCATCGATCGCGCTGAGGATAAAACAACCACGCGATGCGTATCTTCGTATGAATTTCTCTCGGAGAGCAAATATATATATACACATATATATATATGTATATTATACATATCTCTTTTTCTCATCGATAACACGTAAAACGCACGTCGGTCGCGTACATGCGAAGGAATGCATTCCGCAAGGAGCATTGTCCGAAACATATCAGACATAAATATATGTATATACGTTAACGGAGATATGTGCGTTGCTTGGGATGTGAAACCAATGTTTGCCTCGCATATTGCAAGGCAGCGTTCTCAAGAAGCTTTCTCGCATACGTTTCCACATTTCTAGAATTTCTGAAGTTTCTTCCGGCGAAATAAAGAGAAACGTTACTGTGTTTATGTTTCATCTGTCCGCATTTTGAAGTTTGAGTAAAGATAAAGAACGCAAAGATTAAAAGAAAAATTGCATTGTGATATTCCTCTTGCTCTTTATCTCTCTATCGTTTGTTGCGTAAGACAATAATGTTAAGTACCTCGTGTTAAGATAACGTTATTGTGTGAGAAATATACACCTTCGATAACAATAAGCGAGAATAAGTATCTGTATATCCACATTTCGTAATATATAAGATTTAATAATCGTGTAATCATTTACACGGTCATTCTCACACACGTCAAACGTCAGTCGCAGGCGTGCAAAACTGTTGGAAATGTACGAAAAACGACGTAGAAAGCAACTTTACACGCCGGAGAAACGTCAGCTCAGGCGCTCGAAATGTATGTGCGTAAAAACCATTCGGTTATTTCTTGCGACACTTTCTTCCGATCGCGCCGGCTTAAGCGCAATTTTCCGTATCCGTCACGCGTCAAGAAGCTGATGCGACGCAACTTTGTAAAAAAAAAAAAAATTATTATAGACTATAGGAAGTGACAGACGCGCGAATTTAGAAGCGCGACTTCCTGCGCCGTATATACCTCGATAACGGATCTTGATTGCAACGCGAGATTTTCGCCGGTCATAACGAATCATTTGGCAAAGGGCAACGTGTGATAAATTAGCGTTTGTCACTCGGGAGCTGCGCCGCGATGAAATTAATACGTTTCAACGCGTCGCGCCGCGCACAGAAGCTGCGACATTTATAGCCGCGTGCACCTGCGGCCTCGCGTGAGCATTTAATGCACGTGCGCGTATATAGTATGCATATCTCTCTATTTATCTCTCTCTCTCCCTCTCCCTCTCTCTCTCTCTCTCTCTCTCTCTCTCTTTCTTTCTCTCTTTCTCCGTCTCTTTTCTCTTTCTCTTCTTTCTGAGTTATTATGGTTAACTTTCTCTGGAATTCAAGCATCAGAGCGCCGCTCTGATCGATTGAGGTCGTCACACCTGTGATAAGTCATTTTATGTTTCATTATCTTTCATCGCAAATTTCACCCATAATTATTCTCATTCTTTCTCACCTTCTCTCTCTTTCTCTCTCTTTCTTTCTGTCTCTCTTTCGCTCCGGATCTGATTTATTAATAGAATATTTTTATGACAGCAATTATTGTGTATTTATTTTTCAGGATTTAACAATGAGGCGTCGAAAATTTATTTACTTTGTCATTTAATTAAGATGTAAACTTTTATTGTGTCTTTTTATTACTTTTTAAGGATCAACTTTTGATAGCCATTTGTATTTCAAGTAGATTTTTCTAAGCTCATTAAAACAGAACGGAAATACAATATGTGTTTGTTCACGACCATGAGATATTCCTACGTAATTATTTCGCTAAGTATTCTCAACTTGCAACTGCAGATATATATATGTAGGCATGTCTGAATATAGGTATGACATTTGTCCTTGCATATTCCCAAAGCGGGAATCACGTTGATTATTCTAATTGCGAACCACGAGAGTAATTTAATAAACAATTCGTTACGCCATAATGGCTATCAAATTGAACATTATATATTTTTTAAAAATAAATCTGCGTGTCTCTTGCAAATGTAACAAAATTTGCAGAATTTACATGCATACCGACCTTTCTACGTATATGTGTGTTTCGTGCGCCGTATAAATTAATTATATTTTCACATTGGCTGAAATTGTACAAAATAACGATCGGAAGTTAGAAATTCAACAATAGAGCTACGGCACTCTGTGCAAAGATTAACGTTCATTGTTTTCATTTACATTCTCTCTCTCTCTCTCTCTCTCTCTCTCTCTCTCTCTCTCTCTCTCTCTCTCTCTCTCTTTCTCTCTCTCTGTGATAAAACAAATTTACAAACGAAGAAAAAGTGTGTTTGTCATTCAAATTAACGGTAAAATGATGTTAACTGTCTCGAAATTGGAGTTGTAATTGGATTCGAAAGGAATATTGACTCCGCCGTGTAGAGCAGAGCGACCGCATATTGCAACGCCATGCTAATAAGCGGCTATGTCATCTCAATTAATCGCCAGTGCCGTACCCGTCGTGAGACGTGCGCCAGTTGGAATGCTGGAAGTTACATCGTGGTATTCGAGGGGGAAAGCGGGGGTATCTCTCCCACGAGGGGACAGCATGCGCAACTAGCCGCGGTTGAAGCGATCTTCCTTTCGCGTATATCGCTAATACGACTGTACGTTCGTACACATGAAACGTTACCGACCACAAACGTATATATATATATGTATGTGCGCGTTCGCTTACCGACGCAGCGGCATATCCGCCCGTTATATTGGATAAAAAACAAGCGACCGTACATTCATCAAGCCCGCCTATTACTTCGAGGTAATCATCGCATTCCTTCATCAGGTGCTCGCCGACTTTCTTCCCGCATACAAACAAGCGCTCGCGCGCGCGCGTTTTTTCCTCTCGTCAGTGTCCTCTAATGGCAGCGTTTGATAGCGAGCAAAGCGCGCGCAACGGCGGTTTGTGTTGGCGCAAATTAAAGCTTATCGGCGCATACGTTGAGGCGCTTCGTCGGGCTTCCTACGAAGCAGTTTGCACATGCAATTAACGCTCGTTAATTATTTAACCCTTTAACGCCGCGTCGGAGAGAGAGAGATTCAAGCAAACTAAATCAATCAACAAAATCAACTCTAATGAACAAACAAACGAGTACGAAGCGCGATGAAATCTGGTCGAATATGGGGCGTTTAATCTTGTGGGCAACCGAGTTCTTGAGAACGCGAGCTGGATGCTGGAATTTTGTGGGCTAAACACGAGATGCTAAAACACCGCGGTTCTTCTGAAGCATCGGCGAAATTAAATGCGTTAAAAGCGCTGCTTTTACAACACCGCCATTTGAAACATATCACAAAATCCGGTATTAATTTCTCAAGAGACTCATTATCTAATGCTCATATGGCAAAGCGATAGAAACCGCAACGCTTGTTACGTCCAAGTAACGCCGCGTTGTTGCATCAGTGATTATTGTTTAGTAATTAATGCGACTTGGTACCTAATTAAACTTGATCGCTTCGTCGATCATCGGCTTGCTCACGGCGATGCATTTCTGTGCAGTTAACGATCGGTAGGAACAGTTAAACCGCGCGATTTTGCCGAGGGTAACGAAGCATTTTAGGAAGTGCGAGCTCTCCGTTCGAGCTCTCTGTGACTAATGTATGCCAAATAATTATTCTCGCTGGCGAGTGCGTCTCGCTACGAAATTAACGGGCTTTTCCTTCGATTACGTGCGTGAACCGGCACCTGCGGGAAAACGAGTTGTTCAGAGATAAATCCACACGCGTTCATTTGCACCGCGTAGCATCGCGTTTGAATCAAAAGGCGGTGCGTTTAAAACAAAACAATCACAAAGCGTTGAAAATCAATGTCGGTATTTTTTCGCTGGTGTTTGAAATCAATTCTTTGATTTGTGCACATTTGGTGAAAATCTAACCTTTGATTGATGAAAACAGATTTAGACGCATATTCTGAAAGTTTTTATTTTTTTTTTTTTATTTTTGGGATACGGTGCCAAATGAGACAAAAAAGCAGAAAACATACATTTGAAACGCTTTGACACAAATCCGAGTAAAACTAAAAGCAGTGATTTTTTCACGAACACGTCAAATTTGCATAGCTCTATGTTTTGTTAATAAGATCGATAGCAGTTAAACAATCTCGAAAGTTTTTCTTATTTTTTAGTTGTTAATCATAAACAATTGTCTTATAACAGCACTTTTTCGTGGTCAAATATATTATCGTTTTTTTAATTAAAATTGTTAAAAAGTTAAACCGCGCGTGACATCTTAGAATTATTTCACATTATTATTACGTTCGACACACATTGTCTCTCACTAGAGAATGTTGAACTACGCCATTAAAGAACATTCATGTCAAGCAAAAAACGAGACCGAAGTTTAACGGGACACAAGCGAACGGCCGCAATTTCAAAGAACTCAATACACATTTTTTTTATACATATTAGTTTTTTTTATGATTATTTTTATCAATTTTTATAATAGATCAAAACAAACGCATTCTCTGTTGTTTCTCTCTGAATAATTACTTGGTTGCATATATCCTCTCGTTAATATTAATCATTTATTTCTAGCGATTGTCAATCACGAATAAGTATCGATGCGATTTCCTGCAATGTGGACACTAGTTAGCGGCTTCAGTTGGCTGCTTCTCTTCTTCCTCCATTATCGTAAGAATTATAGCTTCTGTTTACAAGTGCGCGGGCGTAGAGCGTGTAATCCGCGGTTACGAGCTGTATTTGTGTATGTGTGTGTGTGTGTGTGTGTGTGTGTGTGTGTATCAGAATTTCCGGACAACGCGAAGCAACGGTACTTGCAGTTGACCGCGAGCGGACGACTGTGTGTAAAAGGTAAATAATGTTGGCCCCACCATGTGCGTTGTTTAATATTTGCATGACAATTTGGACATCACGCGCGACTCTCTCATCTTACACCTACTTCCGATAGAAAGCAAATCGCGTCAGATAACGGTAGTTTCGGTATTCGAAGATCTGCCACATAATTTTCAGTCTTTCAAAATAAACTTCTGGCAAAGATTCATCTCAACTTTTTGCAAGAGAATCTTGAAAAAATTTAACAACATAATTATTTTTCACAATACGTTCTAATATATTTCTTATACGTGTTTCTTCGAACCGTGACAATTTGTTACGAACAATTTGCACTCGTAATATTGCGGATTGTTATTTGCGAGACTTGTAGATATTTTGTTTTCACGAGACTGTGCATCGGAAACGCACTCACAAACCACGCGGCATAAAGTTCTCGTTGTACATTTGGAAAGCGTACACGCGTGCCTGGATTCAACCGAACCTTTTCACTTGTTGCTTGTTGTTTCGCGATTATTAACGGAGCTATTCCTGAATTGAAATGAAATCATTCCGTATGTAAGCACAGCGAAACGGTTTGTTACATATCTGGCGGCGTTAATTAACGATAAGTTATTATACATCGGAGCGCAACGTTCGTACCTTCTGACTTCGAGTGCACGCGAGAAACTTTTTCCAAATAATTTTTCCAAATAATTCGCGAAACTGATTTAAGCGACCTATGTGGGCAGAAAACTGGATTTCGTAGGCGCGCAAAAAGTTCTAATTGCATGCATTAGCGAGCGACTAATGATCGCGCGAACAAGCGAGTTCTGCCAGCGTTGCGTCGACGCGACTCGGTTTTTTTTCGAACGGCCCTCTTTTCCTTCTTGCAACCGGGAGAATCGTAAATATGTTTTTTTTTTCTTCCCGCGCCGAACATAAATACCACGATGTGGTGCAACGTGAAACGTTGCCGCTTAGAAAGTTTAAGCCTAAGCACTTTTCCCGCCGTGAGCCGAAAGACTGAGAACGTTGCGCTCGTCCAGGAATGCGGATTGCGATCGTTCGCAAAATATGTAGTTGTTTCGCGTACCGATATTACTACTCGCCGTTCTCGATATTCCGACTCGCGCTTACTTTCGCGCGAGTTGTCGACAAGGAAGTGCATCTATCCGGGTAACGCCGGCGGCGCGGACGTACGGGCCGCGCGCGCGACGGGGTTTTCTTCTTCGATCGCTAGAGAAAGCGCCTTCTTGACCGTTAGACTGTGAACGACGAGTCGTAAAGTATCTACATTTGTTAAAAACAAATGCAGATAAAACTAATCAGAGATTCGTGAGAAAAGGAACAAATTTCGAATTTGAATCTCTTTGATGTTTTTTTTTTCTCTCTGTGGAAACATTCTCTCCGAGAGAATTTGTGTGAAAAGAGACGCTGTGTCTCGCTGAAAATTTGTGTGGAAAACGGAATTGTTCAATGAATAAAGTTGAAATGAAAAAGCGATCGGGTTTTCGGAATTATGTTTGCCCGGTTCAAAGGTTCAATTACGGAGCGCGATGTTGAAACATTATGCGCAAGTCTAATTTAAGCGCAATAAATCACCTAATTCAAATCACAATACTATTGTGAATAATTTATGGTTCAAGTGAAGTAAGCACGTTCGCGCTAATGGTTGACTTTCTTAAGTTACATTGCTCTCTCTACCGACGGAATTTGTTTGACATGGCAATTATTTCAGTCGACCTGAATTTCCGAAGTTTGCTGGTAGGTGCGAGCCGGTTATCGTTAATTTCGCTCTAATAGGATGTAATTTTCGCGCGAAACAAAATCTTTTGTATCAACATCAATCTTCTATCGCAACATTAGAATTTTGTTGTTTGTTTCGCTATTACATGAACACGCGGGTTTAATCGCGCATAATCGTGAAATCCGATCCATGCATCGATGCGCAGCGCGCTTGCGGGCTTATATAGCAGATACAAAATCTCGCGACCAGTTCACGTATTACGTCGTCTGTAATTAGGGCGTGGCGAAAGCGGCACCTGCCTAAAAAAAAAAACCTGAAGGCGCCACTTTTCACTTTTACATCACATCTGACTATCATCTCTAATTATTGAAATAATTATTTCTAATTGTTTGCATTCTACAGAAATGGATATCGTAGAAACGAAACAATCAGAATATCGCGAAAAAAAAAACAAACAATTAAACCTTCATTAAAACAGTCGCAATTATATATCTGTCCGAGAGAAATTCGACGAAAAGAAAAAAAAAAACTCGCGGCTGTCCGAGAGTTCGTCGTTCTCTCCTACTAATCTCTCGAAACAAGTAGAAAAACCGATCTCGTTTCGTTTCGGGGCGTTTAGAAACTCGTTGTTATCGGCTAATGCGAGTTTTTTTTACCTCGGGCGAGAGAAGCGTCTCCGGGAGATAGCGAATTATAGACCGTCTGCTAAAACCAACGACAAGGATGACAGCTACAATGACGGGATGCGTGTTGTGTGTTATTTGCGAACAGTGAAGATGATCAGAGAGAGAGCAGTTTAATTGCGCCGTTAAAACTCGTGTAAGTGCGACGCGAGTGAAAATTAAATCGCCGGTTAAGTAGAGCACAGAACGAGTCGAACGCACACGCTCGTGGAAAAAAAAAAATTGCACGCAGCAACCCTGGAATTAGGCGCGCGTGTTGCACCGCGAGAGTCATTCTACGCCCCCGTCTTGTCTTTTCGGCTTAATTAAGTCTTAATTGCATTGCGAGTACACACACACAGCCGATATCAGATTTGCTCTATTGCTCGACGAATACATTCTCGGTTTCTCCGTCGGCGCGCGGCCGGCCTTCGCCGAATGACGTAGAAAATATTATTCTTGACGCGCGGATAATATCGATCCTCGGAAATAGCATCTCGTTCGCGATGACACGGTCCGCTAGTAGTGATAATCGAAAGGTTCCTAAGCGGAAACGGCGAGCGCCTCGCCCTGCTCGAGGAATCGAGACAAAGGAATCGCTCATGCAAATGGATCTGATCATTACGTTTGAGAGTTTTCTCGATTTTCGTCAACTGCGAGATGCGTTTTCGCAAACGCGATATCGTGTATCTAACGACAAAATTTCTGAGCGCGGCAATTGGTGAAATGGTTCTCGTCAAAAATTGCCGGGACTGTTCAGAGAACCAATTTGGATGATACACTTCAAATGTATCGATATTGGCTGATATCGATTGGCGCAATCACTCTAAAATAAACTACTACGTTTGATTGGATTTTGATACAATTTCTTTTGAATAGTCGTCGAAACTTGTTAATCGTCGAAAAATATCGGGCGTATCCAATGACAAGTTGTTAAACAGGCCAATGAAACAGATGTTTCGAAATCATGATTAAATGTCAAAGTTTCATGATTAAATGTCCTGATTGTTAAACTTGATATGCGATAGATACAATCAATCAATATTGAATAATTCCAAAATAAATCGTTTTCTCAATATCAATGCAATTTCTTCTTGATCGTCTAAAAAAAGTCACTTAACTCTATGAAATTGAGTTGAAATATTTCTCCGGTTCCGATTGCATCAAAGAAAGAGATTTTTATATGTGCCCGCGATTCTTCGACGTACGAACGACGAAATTAGAACATTCGTAATTCGTTTAATGGCTATTTTCTACGATGACTGAGGACTGATTGGCATCGTGATTAAAGTGTGATCTAGATTCCAAACTTAACATCAGTGTAATTCACATATTCCGAAGGACGTACATACATGTACAGCAAAGATTAGTTTCTTAAATATATAGACACAAAAAAATGTATGTATTTTCGAAAAAATAATATAACGTTAGACGAATGAAAATTAATGTTGGAAAAAATGTTTAGAAAAATGATGTAACTATGAAATTTTACTTAAATAACCGACATGTGTAACGATGGTACAAATATTGAACAGGCCAAACAACAGTTCTATTGAACCTCAAAGATGCATTCCTAACAGAAGTTGACCGTTGCTCAAACAGTTGGCGAACTGACAGGTAGAAATGAGCGCATAACTCACCAGAATTTTACGGATGGAGCCGTCGATCTTCTTCCGGGTTTGGCTGGTCAATATTATAGTTTGCGACACGTTTTGCGTCCGCTTTCCGGGCGAAATTCCGTATTACTGAAAGCAGCGCGGAGCTGCGAAACGTCGACTTTACGACCGGTCGAAAGTACCGGCGAGCGGCGAGCCGCGCCGCGGTTTCTACAACACAACTGGCTTTCGAGAATTCCCGCTTGGAATGCCTACGAGGAGGAACGGTATATACGATACTTCGGCCGTGCCTACCTCGGCGGAATGGAAAAGGCACGGCAAGGAGGCATCTTCGTGACTCCGTCGCCGCGCCTATACGATCACGTGCGCGTCTCTCATGCATCACATTGCAATAATTGAGATGCATCGATTGTCATCGAGGCGTCTTTGAAATTTAACACCAACTGAGATTTTTTTTTTTTTTTTAAATTGTTAGATATAAAAAGATCAAACATTTTTTCTTCTAAAATAATTAACATAATTAATATTATGTTATTATCGGGTATTATTATTTTCTCTATATTTCTGTTATACCTATTTTATTATGTAAAAATGTACATATGTGTATTTTTGTAAAACTGTAAATAAATTGTATCAGCCTTGAAAATTAATTATGTGTAAATTTTACTGTTTACTATATTTGATACTATAAAAACTTCATTCAAATAATTTCTCTTTCCCTATCTCTTTTTCTCTCTCTCTCTTTCTCTTTCTCTTTTTCCTTCTCTTTTTCTTTCTCTCTCTCTCTCTCTCTCTCTCTCTCTCTCAGATTTCAACTTTTAAATATTAGTTTTTCATTACTCTTGAAAGATTTATTTTTATTCTTCTGACCGTACACACACATACAATAAAAGGAACTAACCGCTTTCCGGCGTACGTGTGAAAATTCTCGAGCAACAGCAGCTAATCTTAATAATTCATTCCGCAGAAAAATTCCAAAAAGCATCCGTGCAAGAGAAGAGGAACGGGCATTAATGGAAACATTAGTGGGATTTGAAACTGCGTAAATCGCGCGCGGGCCTGCTGGAGCGTAATAACGCGCGGTAACGGGTGGAGACCGGATAATCTCTTGATCGCTTTCGTGAGGGCCGAAATGCGCTCAATCTCGCGAGAGCTTTCCTCGGAATGAGGATTATTTTTTATCATTATGCACACACACTGTGTGTATACGTAAACCGCGCGAAACACACATTTTCCGACGACGACCGGTGCGAGAGCGAGCTTTACCCGGTTTTAATGATTTGCTAATTAGCGAGGCAAACTTTCGTACAATAACATCGAAATAAAATTACATGCATTAGCGAACGAAAATTCAATATTCACAACATTAACTGGCTACATATGTGTTCAACGACTTTGATACAAATTGTTCACTTAAATAGATTAGATTTCTATTACACACATATACACACATATAGTTTATATAAATAAGATAATCATGAATATAGATATGTAATATCTATCAATTTTTTAAATCGTATACTTGCTAGTTTTTGCTCTTTTTTGTGTCTTTTTATTAAAAGTTTTGCATAAAAGAAAAAGATTATCTTATAAATTGTTGACGCAATCTTTTGTAAATACTTTACATATTTACCATGTTCTGTGAAAAATACAATTTTAATTGTATGCATTTTTTTATAATACAAAGCAAAGAATACAGTTTACGTATAGTGACCATGAAGAATGACCGCATTGAAAACTGTAAAATGACGTTACTTCACGGGGCATTAATGACTGCGAATTGCAAAACGTGTTTCTCATTCCATTCAGGTAATCTATGGCTGTTACCTCCCGCGAAGCTCTCGACAAAATTGTGGTCTGCAATGACCTACATACTACTCAATCGATTCATTTTCTTTCAACCACGTTCTCACATTATGGGTTCTTTATAAATCGTAAAATGCGTTGAATATTGTGGAAAACAAGTGTGTGAAGTGACAAACCGGAACGTGATTTATACCAGTTTGTACAGCACACTTTATGGAGAGAGAGAATATATATCCCATTAATATTCAACATGGGTTTGTGTTATTCATAACTATTTTTTGTTTTATATCGCGATAAGTGATATGTAATTTGTTGACTGAATTTTAGTCACGTTTAGCCCCCTTTGTCATTATGAGCCAATGCTATGGTGGCATAAAATATTTGTTCCCTCCTTACAAGTTTTGCATATTAATTGAATTGTGTTTGTGTATGTGTATGTGTGTACATATATATGTATGTACACGTGAAATTCATACGAAATTCATACTAACACCGCAAAAGAAACCTACTTTAAGTTTAATCAAACAGTATAAAACATTCAACATATATTGATAAATATTTATTAATCTTATATCTAAATATTAATGTAGTATCTAGATATTAATTAAGTTTTTTAAATTAAATATTGTTAAAAATTATTACATTAATACATACATAAGTGATTTAAAAAAATGATATTTTTAAATAAATAAATATGTTTCTTTAAAGATTTGCTTATGTTTGTGCAAATTCTTTTAATTCTTAAACTTAAAATAAAAAAACTGATTGTGTATGTGTTTTAAAACATAAACTTATCAAGATATATTTAAGTTTTAGATATTTTAAATACTGTCTTGTGTTTTTAAATATCTCTTTGTTTTTAAATATCTACGGTACTTTCAATTCAAAATTTGTGCGCAGGAAATCACGAGGTATGTGGCAGTCACGTGTTTCCGCAAATGTTGTGCGGCAACGTTGCATCTGCTGAGCAACGCCACTCGGAACAACGCGCTTCGCTTCTCGTCCATTTTCTGTCGGCACCTCAACGGGAAAGGATGGGTCTGCTCTCAGCAAGTAAGGTTACAATTTTATACAGTACGCGGAAATATTTAAGAGACAGAGGAAACTTTACGTGAGAACGTAGATTGGACGTGTTGCACAGAATAAATGTTGCTTTGTGACATTAATTATTCGCTTTGGTGACATAATTTACCGGGAAAAATGAATAAATCCACAAAAAAAGATACATCGAACGTGGGCCACGTGGCCAAGCATCTCACTCCGGCCGAAATCGATCGTATGAAAGCGCAAGATAGTCGTTTAGTTTCCGAATTTCGTGCGAATCAGCTTGAGAGAGACGCAAAGAAACATTGGGATTTGTTTTATAAGCGAAACGATAAGCGATTCTTCAAAGATAGACACTGGACTACGCGTGAATTCGATGAGTTGCTAGATTTAGGCGGGAAGGAAAAACAAAATGTCCTCCTCGAGGTCGGCTGCGGAGTTGGAAATTTCATTTATCCGTTAATAAAAGTCGGATTGAAATTTCGGAAGATATTTGCGTGCGATTTATCCACGCGAGCAATTGAATTGCTCAAGGTACATTAGATATTTTAAATGTACAACTCGAAATATTTTGTATAGCAACGTGTTATATAATAGATGCTTTATTATAGGATCAAGAATTGTTCGACTCGGAAACAATGAAAGCATTTCAAGTTGATGTTACGGTAGAAAATTGTTTTTCTGAGATTGACTGTTCAATTGATATTGCAACACTTATCTTTGTACTATCAGCTATTCATCCTGATAAATTTTCCAAGTATGTTGTAAGCAAGACTGAGATTATGATAGGACTATGTATTACAAAGTTTTTTACATTGTTACTTATTTAAACTGTTTATTTAGAGTTGTTCAAAATGTGTACAATGTTCTTGACAATGGAGGAATATTACTTTTTCGAGATTATGGGTTATATGATATGGCACAGTTGCGGTTTAAACCTGGGCATAAGATAAGCGAGAATCTTTACATGCGTCAGGATGGGACCAGGTTTCTAAATTTCTATTTACATGTTTTATAATTTAATAAAGTTAGATGAAGTTTAGTTCTGATATGAAAATTTTTTGGATTTCAGGAGCTATTATTTTTCTGCAGAACAAGTAGCAAGTCTGTTTGAGTCTGTTGGTTTTCAAACGGTAGATTGTGGTTATGTACAGAGACGTACTGTGAATCTAAAAGAAAACATTGATGTTCCCAGAATCTTTGTACAAGCAAAATTCAAAAAATCTTGAAAATTTGACAATAAAAGTGGTAAGTTGATTGTTCTATGAACACGTTCATTATTTATTTAATACAGGTTTTATTAGGCAAATTTATGTGATGATTCCATAGTTCATCTGATATACTTTGATGACTACGCTTATAAATGTCTTTCGCTCCTATCTGACTTTCTCTGTATCGAAAATAAACAAACTTTTTTAAATTTATCTTGTTTTTTAATACTTATATATTTTTTTATAGAAAATTAAAAGAATAATGACTCTATGACTGATACTTCGATACAGATCACAAAGTGGTCACAAAGAGTTGCATCACATGGAAATAGAATAAACAATGCATGTTATTATTTTAGTAGTAAGTATAAATGAAATTAGATTTTAATAAAATAATAAAAGATGCATCATTATTTTTGTAATTTTTTTATATTCAAATGATGAAGCTATACAATTTCTGATTTTATGATGAAATCCCTGCAGTTCTGAACTGTTCTTAATATCATAATCTTTACTTTTATTTATTTTTTAGATTTATAATGTATTTTATCTTCAGATATACAAATTATCATGAATTATATGAAGATATTTTATTTGAAATTGCAAAATGAATAAACTGTTATAACTAAAGAAGAAACGGATAATTGTGCAATCAAGAATACATAAGGTATAGATTTAAATCTATATGCTATATATAAATAATTTAAATATATAATGATGATTCCATAGTTCATCTGATATTTCTTGATGACAATATTATAAGTCTTTCGTCCCTATCTGATATTTATAAATACATATTTTGAATATACTATATTATAAAGAATATAAACATAATGTAGTTTGTTTTGTTTTTTAGATGTTCTAAATGTTGCAAAACTTTAAGCTATATTATACATTGTTGAGTAAGTACATAATAGTCTTGAATTACCGTTACTTAGTACGTTTCTCTATGATGCATACCAAGAGTATATTGCTTTGAATAATCATGATATATCTTATAATTCGTCACTACCACTGATAAACACTTAAAAGTTATTACAAAATGCTGTGTTAATTATCGAGAATAATGGTTTTATTTCTGTATTACAGAACAATAGCACCTTTGACTGTCATTTAAGTAATACGACGATGTAAATACTTGGCATTTATATATACGGTAAGTTATTACGTTTATGATATAATTGTGATAGTTTAAAAATTCTAACTTAATGATGATTTACAAAATACCATCTTTCGTATGAATCGTGATTTCAATATCCATCTGATATAATTCTATTATTAACTTAAAGTACTATAGAGCGTTATGTATAAAATATAAACATTACTTTATTGTATTGACAGGTTTATTGTTGAAATCAATATGCAATTTCATGCAGAAAAGCTGTACATGGTGAGTTTAATATTTGTGAATCAATTTTTTTTTTTTAATAGAAATGCACTTAATATGATGAATAAACTCTCACATCTTTCGTATGAATCATTGTGATTTTTCTTATTAGCTCTATCTGACA